>NC_056751.1:237789851-237884851 GCF_019279795.1 Protopterus annectens
AATCAAAAGAAGCCAAAATTTCTCTTTTCTTTACATAAATTATATGATCCATGTTCAGGTTGCTAACTTAATAGCAATCTGATCTCATCTCCCCATAAAGTTGAAAAGCACTCAAAACATGAAGTGAAGATGTGTTAAAAGCACTGTTCTTATAGAGGTACCCTTTTCACTGTCGGTCCAATGCAAGTCATCTAACTTCAAATTAAACTCTGCTTGGGTACATACAACGTAAAATCAAAAATAGTTATCAAAGAGCCCAGCTCACCTACATGGTAAAAAAAAAAGAGATCACTACATTATATTAATCTTCTTTTCTTTCAAGTTAAACACATTACAGTTAAGAAAACAGTATTAAAGCAAGCAACTACTTGAACACATACAGCAGTCATTGTTAAGACTCCCTCCACCTCACATTTAATACGCCTTTGACTGCACACTACACAAAACAGCTTTACAACACAATTTACATCATGAATTTTTATACAAATACTGCTTTACTTACAGTTTGTTGAATTCCCTTCAGTATCCCTCTAAATAAATTGGGTATCTGCTTTAAAGTTCACCCACCAGTTTAAACACAGATTCTGATATGCTCTCCGTCTTTCTCTGCAACTTCTTCCTGCAAAGTCATTTCATGTCTTTTGCCATATTCAGTGGAAATTACCATTTATACTCTAGTCACTAATTTTACACTGTTGCTGATCTTTTTCCTGATCATCTCCATCTCACACTACCAATCGCTGGTTCAAGTCCTAGGTGCTCCTAATTCTTCTAGTCAGCTCCTTTTCTTTCTTTCTGATCCTTAAGCATTTTCCCTTGGAGCAACTGAAAAAGTTTCAGTGGTAATTTTTTTCTATAAGATTCATTTATTTTCTGTCGACTGAGAAGCACATTTCCCTCTGCATGCTGACTTGCTCTTTGCTGACTAAAAACTTTTTAATTTCCGGTGTAGCATGGTCTGCATTAAAAACGCCTTTGATCCTCCAGGCACAATACTCCAACAGCTTGAAATTTCACACCTGTTCCTTGACATTCCCAGGTTGCCGGAATAAATGTGATTCTCTTCTGCCTGGTATACAGTAAATAAACCTTTCCCCCACAAACACTCTACTCTCCCCGGTTATTAATAATTTTCCCCTTCTGCCACAATTTTGTCAGGAGCAACTCATTTGCTGGTAGAAGTGCATTTCATCACAGGTTTTAGCCGCTTTCTCATGAACAGATTTGGAGCCATTTAAATTAACAAAATTCAGCTGTGGAACACCAATCCAGTCGCTTACTTGTACTTTCGTAAAAGAAATGTAGTCTGTTCCTTTTAATTTTGCAAGTATAGCAGAAAACCACAGGTTTTCTCTGCATGTCCTTTCTTCTAATTCTACTTTTTTTTGGAAACCGCTCTTCTTGACAAGCTTCGTGCTCAACCTGCCCCTAATTAACCTACTGATCAGCACGTAGCCATCTCTGAAGTCTCCAAAGGAGCAGACTTGAGGGATTTAGGATGGAGAGTACAAATGTAAATGAGGACTTGACAGTTTGATGAGATCAAATTGTATTATACAAAACAGGATTAAATACAAATAGAATGCATGATACTAATCTTCTGAAGAAGCTTTTGAATTCTTCTGCACTATGATGGGGGGTTATTAGGAATCTTTTATTAATACCAGAGAGGAAGAGATTTCCCAGAACTTTAACTCTTTCCAGTAAGAGTTGGGGGTGCCAAAGAGGTATTATTGCTTTCTACAATAATTAAATTTAACCTCCGAAAGATCACGTGGGTTTCCTCTGGGTGCTCCGGTTTCCTCCCACATTCCAAATACATGCAGTAGGTGGATTGAAGACACTAAATTGGCCATAGGTGAGTGTGTGTGTGAGTGAGTGAGTGGCGCACATGAACTACTGTGGCAGGGCTAGCCACCCAGTGGTGTAAACCGTGGCTCGAGATGATTGTCACTGCGGAAGTGACACCCCGACCCCATGTGCAAAATGAGAAAATGGGTTGAGGTTGGATGGATTTATTCTACATTGCCAGCTAAAGTTTGGATAATGAGGTAGTGCTGTGGATTTTTGAGTTTTTCCAGGTGATGCAGACCTTTTCTCTAGGCTGCATTTTCTTTTAGTTTTGGTGTGAGCCAAGAACAATGGGAACCACAGAGTCAGTTTTATGATTGAATGAAGTGATTCATGAACAACAAGAAGTAGAGCATGCAGTGTTTACAGAGCACCTTTAGGGTCAGAAATAGTGTAAAGAAGTTCCATTTCATAAGAGTACTACTACAAACACATTTTTTACAAGGAACTTGCCTGAAACCAATTAGCACTTAGAAGGACAATCTGCACCATGCATTTTAGCATGTTTAACCTTTCTTTTATGTTACCTAAAGTCTGTGAGTGTAGGTTTCAGTTTGGGACTTTCCTTCCTATTATCAGGGTAGAACTTCAGTATTTGAAGATGTACAAAGTTTTATGGGTTAGTATTAACAGGCTTTAGGGGGTAGTGGAAGTATTTTTTTGTTGAAGGGCTTTCAATAAAACAAAGTTTTGTAACATATGACACAGGCTTAAATGGATAGGACAAGAAACAACTGTATAAAAGTTCAACCTGTCAACCAGTGTACGCATGTAACACAAAAGCTGAAACCAGGCATTTAACAAAAAAGGTTTTGTACATAAAAGGTGGGAATAATAACTTTTTAATGCAATGATGCATTCTGTAATGTCTTTAAATGTCAATGGTCTTAAGTAGTGAACTATACTAACAATGTTGTTGCGTCTTTCGGCTTTTCCAGGTTAGGAGTCGCCACAGCGGAACTCCGGTCCACTAATGATTGGCAGTTGATTTTTACGTGCCGAGTTGCCAGCCCTGACGCACAACCTTCAACGAAGGTACGCCCATTTACGCATGTCTCCACGCAGAAGACGCTCCAGCTGAGAATCGAACCGGGCAGCATCTTACTGTGAGGTGACAACGCTACCGCAGCACCACCACCGCAGCGAGTGCAAATAGCTATGTTACAGGAGACACACTTAGAAAGAACTGAACATGTGAACTTGATAAAGAAAGGTTTTCATGATGGTTATTCAGCAGAATACCTGGAACAAAGGAAAAGAGGAGTACTTATATTAATTGCCAGAGGATTTCCAATAGTAAAGATACAAAAAAGATAATAGGTTCATAGGTTCATACTAGGCTATCTGCCCTGGGGCATTTATAAGCCTAGCCCGATTGTGTATGGCTTACGCCACCCCTTGATTTGAGTATACTGTGCCCTTTTTAAAGTTTAGTTTACTGTGCCTCTGTCTAATAGTGACACGGAAGTAATCCCCGGGACAAGCCTACGATCCCCCATCCACTCATCAAGATTCTTCTTGAAGAGAGTCAGTGAGGTGCTCTGCTTAACATGAATTGGAATTCTATTCCAGAGCGAAGGGAGCCTCTGGGTTATGAATCTGTCCCTCCAGCATGTTCTATTTATTTCTGTGCTGAGGTTCAAGTCCCTCGAGCGCGTGGCTCTAAGGGATTTAGATTTACTGAGGTGGAGCATGTCCATTAATTCTGGGTTGGACATAGCTTTATATATCAGGCATAGATCGGCATAGATCGCCTCGAAGTAGGCGGTATGCAACTGAGTAGAGCTGGAGTTTTTTTAACCGAGCAGCATATGGCATCTGTTTGAGTCCCTTGATCCTTCTGGTGAGGTACTTTTGGGTCTTTCTAATTGCTGCAAGTGTCAGGTAAGGTACATCCCAAAGGGGGCATTGTATTCTATGATGGGCCTGATGAGTGATGAATAAAAGGGGCACGATTACCTCTCTTGATCTAGATGTGAATCCTTTCATGATGAGGTGGGCTATGTAGAAGGTCTTTCCACTTTGGCAATGTGGTTGTCATGGGTCCCCAGATCCCTAATTACTTTCTCTGTACTTAATGGGTTACCACCTATGTGGTAATTTGTGGGCACATTGTTTTTGCCAAAGGGTATGACTATACACTTTTTGGCATTTAGCTTTAGACCATGGCTCTGGCACCAGTTATCCGTCTCTGCGAGACCTTTTTGAAGGATGTTTGTGTCAGCTGGAGAGTCGATTATGGCGCCCAGTTTGCAGTCATCTGCGAACTTGGTGAGCCATAGTCCTCCCACATTGGCCTGTACCTCAGAAAAGTAAATACCGAACAAGAGAGGTCCCAGGACAAAACCTTGTGGGACGCCACTTGTGACCAGTTTCGAGTCTGACATGGTTCCAGCAACTCTGACTCTGTGGGTTCTGTCTGAGCCAGTTTGTGACCCATCTTGTGACATAGGGGTTTATATTTAGGCTGGATAGCTTATCTGATGCCCGAGTGGGGTATTGTGTCAAATGCCTTTGCCTAATAATGGCAGATTTGCAGTGCCAAGGGCTACTGGCAAGGGAGGAGGATTACACTGGCATGTATTTATACTCCAACTAAAAACAACTGCTATAATGGAGCTTAAGAAAATTCAGGGAGAAGATCAGTTTTCAGCAAGGAACATATTACTTATAGGTGAGGACTGAAATGTGACTTGCAACAGTGAAGATGCATCTGAGGGGCCCAGAAGGGAAAGTATAACAAAGGAGGGTAGATTTTTGAAGAAATATATCAAAACATTTGGCATTGAAAATGTGAATTCAGTAATAGGAGTTCGGAATGAATTTATATATTACTCCTCTAGATATAAAAACTGGTTTAGGCTAGACAGAATTTACATTTCACAGGAAAATGTGCATTTAATTAAGGGTCTTGATATACACCCAATAACTGCTTCTGATCATGTGCCAATAGCTAAAATAAAAACACAGGATAATGAAATAAAAATGAGACACTGACAATTTTCCACCCATCTGTTGAAGAGAGAAGGATTTAAGGAATGGGTAGTGGAGATTACTCAGGAGCAATTAGAGAGGCTAGACCTTTCTTCTGAAAATGTAACTAGGGGATGGGATAAAATTAACATGGAGTTTAAAAATAGGGTGAAAACAAAAGAAAGGGAGTTATAGTGAAGAACCAACAAGAATTTAGAGGGACTGACAAATGTTAAAGTACTGCATAATGGGGGAAATCTCAGAGAATAAGAAGATCAACTGCAGAATGTTAACCAAAATATAAGGGATTACACCTTGATAATATGCACTACTTTAGAAAAGCAACTGTTTAATAACAGTAGAGCACAAAAGCTTTTAGGACAACTTGGGCAACAGAAAAGTAGAAAGGGCCATCACCAAGCTTTGGGAGCCTATAACAAGGAAAGTAACAAGAGATCCTGTAGAGGTGTTAGAAATATTTCGGAAATTCTATGGAAGTTTGTATAAAAGCAGATAAATATTTCGGAAATTCTATGAAAGTCTGTATAAATCAGAGAAATATGAAAAATCAAGAAAAGATACAACTGGAAAAGCTTATGCAAGAATTAAATGCCAAGGTTAGAGGTAGATGAAGCTAAATTACTAATAGTTAGGATAGGAGGAGACGAGATAAACATTGTGATGTATAACCAATCTACAGGAAAGTCCCCAGGAATAGATGGTATTTTCTGTGGAAGTTTGGAAGCTAGGAGGGAAAAAAACTGAAAATATTGTTACATAAAAACTTCCAGAACTTTAAGAGGAGAAGTACCAACATCCTGGAAGAAAGCAGTGATAGCTGTAATAACTAAAGAGGGTAAAAATCCATCAGACTCAGCTTCATACAGGCCCATTTCAATAGTAAACCACAAATATAAAGTTTTCATGTCTATAAATGGCTAAAAGAATGACAAAAGTAATGCCAAAACTGATAGATATGGATCAATGTGGTTTTGTGGAGGGGAGGCAAACATTTGACATTAACAAAACACCGATGATTCAGAGGGAAGCAGAATGAAAGAAAATACCATTGCTGTTGGTGGGTCTTGATGCAGAGAAAGCATTTGATAGAGTAAGCTGGAACTTCATGAGCAGGGCAATGGAAGCATTTGCATTTCCTGAAAAGAATGCAAAACTGATTAGGCTATGAAAATTAAAGCGGGTGGGTTCCTCTCTGAGAATTTCTGCTTAAGCAGAGGAACCAGGCAGGGGTGTCCTCTTTCCCCTTTTTTATCTGCACTATATTTAGAACCACTAAAAAAATAAGGGACTCCATAATTCAAGGATATAATTGGTATGGTAATCAAGAAAAGCTGCCACTATATGCAAACATTTTATACTTGACAAAACCAGAAAGACATTACAGTGTTGTGGAACACAGGCAGTTTCAAATCATTTCAGGATACAAAAATAATGAAGCTAAAACAAAGGCAATAGCACACACAAATTGGTTCAGCAACATCCGTATTTATGGGGACAGGATAAAATGAAGTATTTAGGAGTTTGGATTAAAAAGTATGATGTGTCACTCAAGGATATGTGGGAAGAGACTAAAAATATAATACAAACACTGAGAAAATGGAAGCTTTGTTATATGGATATGGATAGTAATACAAGGAGTCAAAATGTTTTCATTCCCTTTAGTCTTATACACAGACCAGGCATATTTTTATCAAACAGAGGAGAAGTTGTGGATAGCAATAAATAAAGAGCTGAAGGACTTCATCTGAGAGGGGGAAAAGGCAATAGTCAGGTGGGATAAGCTGATTCTTCCAGCAGAGCAGGACAAATTGGGATTGCCCCATTTTAAGGGGTATTTCAGAGATACATAGATAAGGCTCCTATACATAGCACAAGCAGAAAACTATAATTCAGGGTGGAAAGGGACGATGTTGAAACGGGGAAGCTCAAGAAACAAGAAGAGACCAAGATGTTGGATGCAGGCCTTTAAGGAGAATAATAATCATACAGAATACTATATCCATAAAGTAGCAGAAAGTGTTCTAAGAGACAAGCCAACATGGGAATGGAGAAAGGAGATTCTGCCGATAGGGATGGCTGCAATTAGGAATACAAACAATAGGCATGAGGGGGCTTGCATTTATTGGAGAAAACTGGCAAAGGAAACAAGGTATTGGGAGCAAAGAACTAGAGAGGGAAAAGTAATAGAATGGAAGAGGCCAAGAATTTGGACTGCAGGTTAAAGAGTGATATCAATCCTTGATAGGGAAGGCAGAGTATAGGCAAAGAGAAAGAATTGGGGGGGGGGCCCTAAATGAAACACCAGCACTGGTAGAGTTTTTAACAGAATCTACAACAGATGCTGCCATTAAAAAGGAATAATTAGTACAGCATAGAAAATACTGCAAGATAATTATAAGAATCAGAGGAGGTCAGAAAGGATTGGGAAGACAGATTGGATAAGCAATTCCCAAAGAAATAATGGGAGTATTATATATATATATATATATATATATATATATATATATATATATATATATATATATATATCGCCCAAATGTGCAACAAAATCTAGAAGATTTAGGATTTTTGCTTGGAAATGGTTTCCATAGATATTTTTATACCCCCAAGGAGACTCCAGAGAATTTTTCCTCAGGTAGACAGCAAATGTTGGAGGTGCAACGGGGAAGAGAGCGGTACTTGGGAACATATTTTCTGGAAGTGTGGTGGGTTGCCGGAGTTTAAGGATTCCCTGCGGGATGTACTGTTGGAGATGGTGGGTGGGCAGAAAGGTGTGATGGAGATGGTTTTTGAGCTATGATACAGAATCGGAATTGCCAAAAATGGTAAGGCTTTGCTGTGTCTAATTGGTGGCTGCCAAAAAAGTAATTACTAGAACGTGGAAATCAAAATCTAAACCTACTACATTAGAAGTAGTGAATATAGTAAAAGATAAAACAGCTGGAATTTAGATCTTTAGAAAAGGGTATGAGCAAACTACATAGGAAAAATGGGAATTGTGGGAACAATACATACAGGGGAGGAATGATGTTTAAATGAAGACAGGACTTAAATGAGCTATGTAATGTTTGACTGAAATGATTGGGTAGATAGGTTATGCATAATGTTTGCAAATGGGTGTGTGTCAGTATGGTTTGTGACGTAAAATGCTTGCAACTAGGTTTGTATCAGTGTGGTTTGTTTTCATTTATATAAAAGGTATGATTATTCAACCATCGCTTACAAACATAAGCAAAGATTTTTTTTTAACAAGAAAGGGGACTTATCAACACTCAGTACTATCAGGTATTTATTGTTTTTGAAAATCCAGTAAGAGATGAATGGGTGGCACAGTGGGGAAGCGCATAGCACAGTCACCTAACAAGAGCTTCTCTGCTTCATTTATCAGCTGAGCAGCCTCTCTACAGATTCTGACTTGTTCTCCTTACTTCTTGCAGGTTCTCATGGTAGTCTGACTCTCCCCAGATCCCAAAGGAATACAGTATGCTGACTGTTCAGTCACTGTCTCTCTCCATGTGATACAGAAAGAGAGACTTGGCAATGTATGTCCATTCCTTACTTGCCTAGTAAACTCTTTGGATGGCAATGGCAGTTCAGAGTGTCACCACAGGAGTTGGAAGCACATTAAGAGCAATGGGTGGATGGATGCAAGAAGAGAAACTGGTCACCATTTTAGTGAGGGGAGGAGGGTTGCAGTCAGGGAGAGTGGTTCTGAGTGGGTAAAGGTTTGTTTGTTATTTGACATGTTTGGGAACAGTACACAACCAGTCTAAGACAGTTGCAAGTATGAAATTATTTTTGTAGATCTAGGGAGACAAGGATTTAAGAATTATTAAATGTAGATGGACATGCTGGAGGGGGAATATACATGATGGGGTTATTCAGACAATACCTTTGCAAGATCTAGTTAAAATCTATTGGGACAACTAAATGATGCAGAGTAAGTTAGTGTCCCTCTACTTAAATATACTTTTTAAATAAGAAGCAAAGTTCTTCCTGTTTTTGGACCCAACGTACTTTTAGAACACATACACCACTGGCTGGCAAGATACACAGGAAGTTATGCATTTTCTGAGGCCAGGTTGCAGTTACAATTAACCTGTTGATCAGCATGTACCTCTTTGCACAACTTTTGATTATGCATAATTTGTTTACTATGCTCCAAGTATTAAACTGTGCTGCAAAGGTCAATTTCTGGAAAGCATTATTCAGTGGGATTTGAAAAGGAGATATTTTGGAGTGGGATGGCAAACGTTCAGTTTTATATCACCATCTGTAAGGAGCTGAAGGAAAATGAGACACAGTGTAGGACAGACGGGGGAAGATCTTTATAATGGTAAATAAACTGCAAGTAATAGATATGTTTACAATAGATACATAGTGCATATTTCCTTTTGAAGTGTAGCATAGAGGAATAGAGAATGTGGATCCATGTGGGGATTAGTGCAGAAATGTGAAATGTTAATGGAGACAAGTTATGCTGATTGAAATTGTACACTTACATCCAGAGTGTACATAGTTGGAAAAGTTATAGGGAAATAGTTATAGTGGGCTGGTTGAAAGAGGGCAGACAGTAAAAGCATGAAGGAAATTAAAAAAGGTGGTAATAGATTTGATCAGGTTAATGAACAACACAGTTAATAAGGAGATATGGGTTAAGTTGTCAGAGAAGTAGTAGAATCAAGAGGAAAACATGTACTGTATATAGTTACATTGGATGACTGAGGGATAGTAGTGCAGGAAGGCACAGTAAAGCTTACAACCTGGAGTAAGGAAAGTACAGTTGTGTACACTTACCATAAATGTAGATGTTCGAGTGTGTTCACTGTTGCAGATATTACATTTGAGTTATCTGCTTGCAGGTTGCCCTCTGTCGGCCAGATTAACAAAGTCTTGGGTCCTGCGTCGGTTACTGTCCCTTCTTCCATGACGTCAGGTCACCAAGGGTATAAAACATGCAGCCAATGCCATTGCATCAGTTTTTCTTGCCCCAGATGTCAGGTGCCCCCCTAATAGGAAGCAATTAAACATAAAAGCACAAAGATATACCTCAAACAAAAAAGCAAATACACCAAAAAGGCTTTTAAGCATAGTAAAGGAAACTAGAGGTATAGCCAAAAGAAGTTAGGGGGCTGGAGGGAGGGTAACTAGGAATGCAACAGTGAATACACTCGAACATCTACATTTATGGTAAGTGTACACAACTGTACTATGTTCTTCATGTTTCACTGTTGCAGTCATTACATTTGGGTAGATTCCCAAAGCTATGGTTGGGAGGAGGAATTTAGATAGCATTAGGGTCAGCTATAAGGCCCTGCAAGACTGCAGTGGCAAAGCCAGCTCTGGACTTAGAGAAAATTGACAAATGATAATACTTGGTGAAAGTATGTACAGAACTCCAGGTAGCAGCTTCTAGGATGTCCCTGGTAGGGGCGCCTCTGAGAAAGGCTGTAAGAGGTAGATGCAGCCCTGGTGGAGTGAGGTCTGATCCCCTGGGTATAGGTTTTCCATGGTGCTTATAGCAGAAATTAATGCAATGGCTTATCCATTTAGAAATGGTTTGCTTTGAAATAGCCTTCCCCTCTGCCCCTGCAGCAAATGCCATCAGCAGTTGTTCAGATTTCCTTTGAGATTTAGTCCTACCCAAGTAGAATCTAAGTTGTCTGTGCACATCTAAGGAATGCAGTATCCATTCCCCTTTATTCTGTGGATTGGGGAAGAAAGTTGGCAAATGAATGGACTGATTAAGAGCCACACTGGATACCACCTTGGGCATGAAGGATGGATTGGTTCTGAGGGACACCCTGTCCACATGAAATATGATGAAAGGCTCCACTGCCATAAGGCCCTGTAATTCAGATATCCTTCTAGCTGAAGTGATTGCTAAAAGGAAAGCGGTTTTCCAAGAAAGAAATGTTATGTCTGCAGTAGCAGCTGGCTCGAAAGGAGGTAGAGTGAGTTTCTCCAAGACAAAGTTAAGGTCCCAGGCTGGGGTTGGCGCTCTCCTGGGTGGTCTCAAATTTTTGGCCCCTCTGAGGAACTGCTTGAGCAGCGGATGAGAGAAGAAGGGAGGTTCTGTGTTATAATGAGCTGAAATGGCTGAGGCGTGGATTTTAATGGAGGAAAAAGACAGGCCCTTGTGAAGCATCTCAGTTAAGTATTATAAAATCTGAGGTAAATTGGGCGCTGCTGTGCTCATCCCTTGAGATTGGTTCCAGGCACAGAATCTTTTCCAGTTTTCAGCATAAGATTTTCTAGTACTAGGCCTCCTTGCCTCTAAAATGATATCCATCACAGGTTTGCTGAGGGACGGTAAAGGAGAGCAAGTAATTAGCCAGGCTGCAAAGTTCAGTGTTGGAAGCTGAGGGTGCAGAATCTGGTTCTCCTGCTGAGACAGCAGGGAAGGAGTCTGAGGCAGGTGCCATGGAGATAACCTTGACAAACTGCACAGGAGGGGGTACCCAGTGTTGACGAGGCCAGTCTGGAGCAATCAAAATCATCCTTGGTTTGTTCGGTTTGATTTTTAGTAGTACTTTGGAAAGCAGAAGCAGAGGGGGGAAGGCATTGACGGATAGGTTTTTCCAGCTGAAGGACAAAGCATCCACTTTCCAGGCTTGTTTGTGGGGAGTGCTTGTACAAAACTTGTCCAATTGGTAGTTGTGGGGAGAGGCAAACAGGTCTATATCTGGGCTCCCCCATCTGCTTGTCAACATGTTGAAAATACTTGATTCCAGTTTCCACTCGTGTGGGTCCATGAGGTTTCTGCTTAGTCCGTCTGCCAGTGTATTTAATTTTCCTGGCAGGAATTGAGCTTGTAGGTGCAATTGGTAGCTCAAGGCTGTGTTCCACAATGCCATGGCTACTCTGCAGAGGGTGTAAGAATGTGTACCCCCCGGCTTGTTTATGTACCACATAACAGTGGTGTTGTCCGTCTTTACCATTAGTTGTCCTGGAAGAATGTGGTCCTTGAAGGCTGTCAGAGCATTCTGTACAGCTAACATTTCTTTTTGATTGATATGCAGGTGCATTTGACTTGGGTTCCATTTGCCCTGAGTGCACTTCCCTGCCAGGTGAGCCCCCCATGCATAGTCTGATGCATCTGTTGTTAAGAGTTTGGGCGGCAGGATGTGGTGTGAAAGGTAGTCCCTTGTTTTGGTGGCAGGCCTCTGGTTCATAGGCTGGTACTAGGCTATCAGCCCTAGGGCCTATACAAGCCTAGCCATAACAATTCCCTGGCTATTTCTTCCCACACTATTTACTTCCCTGGACCCCACCAAAGGAACTCTAGGCATAGGCAAGGTATGATAGGAATCATTGTTTCTAGGTCTTGAGAATATTGACACCATAGGTATTTTAGATACCACTGTAGTTTCCTCATATGCAGTCTTGCTTATGGAATTAGAAGAATGCAGGAGGCCATGAACCCCAAGGCTTGGAGTATTTGTGTTGCAGATAGCAGGGTTTTTGTGGCCACTTGTTTGAAGTAGGTTGTCAAATGAATTTGCTTTTCTGGCGTAAGGTAAGCCATCTGGGGAGTTGTAATCAAGCTTGTTCCCAGGAATATAATTTCTTGACAGGGTACCAGGTGTGATTTATTTTCATTTATGGTGCACCCCAGACAAGTCAGAACCCTTTTCACAAAGGCCAGATGATTCAAAAGTTATGTCCTGGCTTTCTGCCTGAATTAGACAATCATCCAGGTATGGGTATATTTGAATATTTCTTTGCCTGCAAAATGCAATAACTGGAGCTAGGCACTTTGTGAATACCCTGGGCGCAGTAGATAAGCCAAAGGCAGTGCAGAGAACTGACAGTGAGTGTAGCCTGTTTTGAAGCATAGGTATCTTCTGCAACATTCCCTGATTGGGATGTGCAGGTATGCTTCTTTTAAATCTAGTGTTGCCAACCAGGCATCTTTGCCTAGCATAGGAAGTAACTGATGAAGAGTCAGCATCTTGAATTTTGCAATTTCGAGTAGACAGGTCCAGGATAGGACGCCATGAATCGTCTTTTCTGGGTACCAGGAAAAGTCTCGAGTAGAAACCTTGTCCCCTTTCCTCTTCTGGTACTACCTGAATAGCCCCCATGCTTAAGAGAGGAAGTACTTGTTTTTGGGCCTCTGCCCACTGATTTGGGGGTAGGTCCGGCCACCCAGTTGGTGTTGGCAACTTGTGGAAGTGAAATCTGTATCCCTGGGACACTATATTTAAAATCCATTTGTCCTGGGTAATGAGTTCCCAATTCTTTGCATGAAGAGCAATCTTTCCCCCCAAAGGAGCAGTCAGTTGATAAGTGCTTGGAAATTTTAAAAGAAAATGATTGAGACAGTTTACCATAGGGGGGAGTCTTATTATTCCCAGACTTGAAGTGAAGGCCCCCCACTGCTTAGTTCTGCGAGTCCCCTGGGACTGAAACCTGGGTTATTTATTGCTGTGTCTGGGTTTGGCTTGAGAAGACCTGGAAGGGGCTGGAAAGGACCAATTCTTAGAAGGCCAGTGCCTACTAAATCTAGGAGGTTGATCTTGTAAAGAATCTTTAACAGTGTGCATAGGTTTAGCTTTATCTTCCATCTTTTTAAGAACTTCCTCATCCTTGTTGCCAAACAGGCGGTCCTGATTTAAAGGAGCATCCAACAATTTAGCTTTAACATGATCAGGCAAAGATTGCTCCTTAAAGCCAAGCATGCCTTCTGAACACAGACCCAGTAACAGCAGCCGTGCAAGAGGCCTCTAATGAATCAAAACCACATTGCAAAATACGTTTTCCAACTTGTTCGGCAGAATGCATTAAATCCTGTAATTCTTTATTTTCCACACAGTCAGGAATCAACATAATTTTCTGTTTAAGCAGTCTAATAACATGATGCTGATATTTTAACATATGAAACTGGCAGTTTAAAGCCCTAATGGCCAAGGTTGCAGAAGTGTAAACCTTCTTATCCCATCTATCCAGCGCCTTGGAGTCTCTATCAGAAGGGGTAGGATTTTTAGCATTAGAAGCCTTAATGCCCTTGGGCCTCTGTGAAATAGTCTAGATCTGCGATAGGATTTTTGAAAAGAAATTTGTGGGACTCAGGGACCCTGTTGTATCTGTCAGGTTTTCTGGGAGCAGGAGGCAGGAATCAGGGGCCAAACTAGATTCCGAGAAAGCATCATCAACAATGTCTAGTACAGGAGGAATAGCTAAAGGCCTATGCTGAGGTAGGAGAAGGAAACCCCTAAGCCTCTTTATTGAATCAGAAAAATCCTGGCTTTCCCAGTGGAAATACTCCCTTAGAATATGTAAGGTTTCCCCAAAAGAAAAATCCCCAGGAGGGGAAGCAGAAGCAATAGAGTCCTTTGCATCAAAATCCTCATACGTAGGTAAGGACAAATCCAGATCATCCGAAGAATCAGAAAAAACAGAATCCTGATCAGAAGATTCATAATCAACTTCAGTCCTAGGCCTCTTAGAAGGGGGGGGGGGTTGGCTACCCCTGATTAGAGTTATTAGATCTTCAGCCATTCTTATCATTTGTTTTTTAGGCCTAGAGGCCTGAGCATGTGGCCTGGGCGTCAGTTTTTTGGACATGGATCGAAATTTAGTCCCAAGTAAAGAAGGAGGCATCAGTTTAATATGCAAGTCCATAGGCCTGAATACACCCTCAGAAACCGGTGCCTGCACAGCGGCTTCAAACCCATCCAAGGTAGAGACATCCACGGGTTCCATAGTTGAAGCATCTCACGGCATACGGGACTCCGAATGGGTCTAAGTAGAGGCCTGCGAATCAGAAGTAGTGGGTATTAGGGGCTGCGAAAGCGCCTCACTGAGTACCAGCGAACTGGCGACTGGCTTAGGAGAAACTTCGTCGGCAGTTTTTGACCTCGGTGGCCTGTCTCTGTCTTTATCTTTGCATTTTTTCAGAATCCCGTTAGTCGGATGGCTAACCGATGACATTTCTGGATAATTAAACAGAGAACCGAAATATTTAGAGGGGAAAATATACCGACGACAGATAGTGCGCTGATTAAATAAAGCACAAAACCGACAGGAAGGTATGTCGTGGTCAGGGCCTAGGCAAGGAATACAGTACGAATGAAAATCTTTATGAGGTATTTGCTTTCCACAAGTATGCAATTTGTAACTTTTACTGACATCGGTAAGGAGCAAGAAAAAGTTTCCCCAAAGGGGTACTTCGCTTTAGTTGAAGACTTCGGTTATGAAACTCGAAAATGAAAATTTCAGGAGTCGGCCGACTGGCACTTGTGAACTGCTTCTGTTTCGGGCACCACACGGCAAGAAAGACTGATGCAATGGCATCGGCTGCATGTTTTATACCCCTGATGACCTGATATCAAGGAAGAAAGGACAGCAACCGACGCAGACTTTGTTAATCAGGCTGACTGAGGGCTATCTGCAAGCAGATAACCCAAAAGTAATGACTGCAACAGTGAAACACGTAAAACATCTAATGGAGGAAAGAATAAAAATAAATAATTTCCTCAGTTTATGGTCAATTAGGTGGAAAGGTAGATAACAACAGCAACAGGGATTAGCAAGACAGACTGTGTGAAAATCTAATGGTAAGGGAAATCTTTTTAAATGATTTCTTATTAAAGAAACGATCCATTAAAGTGTCAAAATGAATGCATTAAAAAGGGTGGGGGGGTTAGAACGGTCACACATGACCTCAGGATATATGAGAGACAATAAAAGGTGATCAGAACTCTTACCTTTGATCAAACTCAAGCATAAAAATTAAGGGTAGCAGAGTCAGAAGCCGAACCTCTCCCATCTGACCAGTGGTATGCAGAGATTCTTGGAGTAGGCTGGTAGAGTTAGTGATATAATCACCCATCTTTCAGCAGAGGTATTAATTCAGTTATGTCCCGTCTCTCCCTGGCCTCATGATGTGGAAGAAAAGAGGCCTCATGATGTGGCGGAATACAGCCCTCACTATGACCCAGAAATCCCAAGTTCTATTTGCAGCTTGGGCATTGAAGGAAATGGGTGGATAGAAGCAGCAATTTATCTGCTCACCCATTCTGGGAAGAAGGATGCTGTATCTGCTTTTGGTACAGCAGTCCCCTTCAGTGATTCATGGACTGTTGTAATCACAAAGCAGACAGCCACTGAACTTAGCATACTAAGGACTGTAGAGTGAAGTGCAATGTCAAGCACCCCCTCCAAGTTGGAGGATAACAAAACCGCCAGTGTACAAAGATTATGTACGCGATATTAGACTGCTCCACTCCATGTTTCCCCCATCCAAACCCACTTATGGCAGAAGCAGTCCCAGTCCTGGTGGGGCTGCTACTGAGGGCATGAAAAGCAGGAGCAATTTCAGCAGCAAAAGAAGCTGACAGCAAGTTGGAAAGGTACATGAAAGGACACAAAAAGTAAAGTCACACTGCTCACACTTGAGACAATGTCCGGCAATAATGAAGCCAAGAGATAGATAGTTAAACCATCACTGGTTAAAACAACTGACTATGGATTGTTTAACTCTACTTTATTTCTGCTTAAAGTTGCAATTACCTATGACAGTAGACATTTTGAATTATTCACTGATGCAGTAGCCTTTAAGCTAGTTGGGTCACTTCCCTAGTCAGAAGAACATCTGTCCAGCTTCACACAAAGTTCTCCCTGCACCACCTTCACTCTGACTGGGACCTGGATGGACCCAAGGAGGGAAATCAGCAGTCAGAGCAAGATTTCGTCAGGAATTTCTTGGAGAGAGGAGTGAGAGAGAGAGAGAGAGAGAGACAGAGAAAGAGTGAGACACAGACAAGAGAGTTAAGAGCCCAACAATTCTGAACCCAAAAACAACAAAGAAACATAATGTAGGAACACAAAGGACCCACCTTTCTATCTCAGCTTCAACTGCACACAAAAGTAGGGGATGGAAGGTATGCACAGCTACTGAAGCAGTGAAGAATTCGAACATCTACTGTTATGGGAAAGTGCAACTTACACAGCTGAACTATTTGGTTTCTCATCATTTCCACTGCCGTGGTAGCCTTTAAAAGTTATACAGGTCGATCATCAAAGCCTAGCCTTCCTCCTCCCAGGTTGGATAAGGACCCAGGAGCCCCTACAGAATGGCCTAGCAAAACTTGTCCTGGATCTTGAAAAACAATCCAGCTTGCAGTGGTTTGTGAAAGTACGTATTGGGGGTGGGACTATGCAGCTGCATCTAAAATGCTTCTAAAAGTTCACCCCTTTCCAGTATGCCATCAAAAAAGACACCATAGAATGTGCACTGATACTACCTGTAATGGATTTACCATGGTGGGGATAAAAGAGCTAAGGGCAACCACCTGGAAATTGTTTAGACACTGGATGCTCTTTTTTGTCCCCTGAATAAAAAATAAATGGCCGATCAGCTTTTCAAAGGACTTAGTTCTGTCAAGATAATACCCAAGCTGCCTATAGAAATCAAGTATGCAGACTCCTTCCTTCCTGGTATTTAGGTTCTGGGTTAAAAACTGACAGCTTGATTCAAAATAAACTCTGAAAACCACCATGGGCATAAAAGAGGGGTTTGTTCTTAATGTGACCCTATCTCTGTGGAATACGAGGCAAGGTTCACTCACCACGAGAGCCTCCTCATTGCTCTGACATCTGCAAGAAGAGTACAGCTTTCCAAGTAAAGAACCTTGAGTCAGTTTGATGAGAAGGAGCAAAAGATAACAGTAAACTTCTCCAATACAAGCAGGAACAACCTGTTTGAAGAGGTCTCGGGTGTAAAACATATTTCAAAAACTGTTTTACTGCAAACAGGGAAGAAAGAGGTGGATCCTTTGGTAGACATGATGAAATGGCTGCGAGATGAACCTTTACAGAGGAATAACAGGAAAGTGACTTTCACAAGTATTTGAGCAGGATATATAATCTCTGACAAGCCTCTGGCTACTGTCTAGGCACCAGTAAGACAATCACTTCCACTTACCAATATACGATTTTCTAGTTGTAAGTTTTCTTGCCCCCTTTATTACTTGTTGCATATCCTCGTAACACAAGTGCCTTCTAGGAATTAGAATTGAAACATCCAGGCAATCGGTGTAAGTTAATTGAGAGTGGGGTGTATCAAACACCACCCTGTCTTGTGTTAGTAGATCCAGTCTGCAAAGAAGCTTGTGACAATTGCCTTTGGCCAATTCCATAAGAAGGAAAAAACAATGTTGGCGGGACCAAATGGAGTCATCACAATGATTTTTGGGGAGTCCTTCAGAATTACCCTGGATATCAGTGGAAAGGATGAAGTATAAAAGAACATTCCCAACCAAGGGAATGAAAACGCATCAGTTTTCCAGGCTTACTTGCAGAGTCCTGTTGCAAAATTTGGTTAGTTCTCTGTTCTGAGTGGAGGGAAATAAATCTATTTGAGGTATTACACACAACTGGATCAGTTCCTGGAAAACTCCCTTGTTCAGTTTCAATTTGGGTGGGTGTGTCCTGGTCCTGCAAATATGTTTCTCAGAGAATGCAAGATGCTTGGAGGACTATGGAATGCTGCAGAGCTACCTCCCAAGCCATCACAGCCAGCCAGCATAGATGGTACAAGGTCCTGGTGACCACAGTTGATGAAGCAATTTTCAATACATTACAATCAATATCTCCTTTACACTGATTTGCTATGGTCTGTCTAAATGATTCCACAGGCCTTGCACCTCCAGCCCTATAGAGACTGCTCCCCAAGAAAAATCTGAAGAGTCTACAGTGAGAGACTAATTTGGGGTCTGAGGGGAGAAAGGGATTCTAGAGTTTAGCCGAGTTTGTATCCACTAATGCAGTGTAATTTTCAGAAAGTCCAAAACTTTGATGCTCCAAGGGATGTAACTTCATGTGTGTGTGTGTGTTTTTTTTTATTTGTTTTTTAGGAAACCATTGCATCTTTCTCGCTTATAACCTGACTAAGGGAATCATTAGAATCACAGATGACATGCCATGAACTTCAGGATCCTAAGAAATTCTCTTGCAGATGTCAGAGACTGACTGAAAAAGCTCAGGAAAAAAATCCAGATAAAAATCTGCCTTCTCTTGTGTCAAAAAGGTTTGTAAAAGAAAGGTATTGAGAAGGAAGCCAAGAAACAATCCTGCGAGACTGAGTCAAGGCTGATTTTGCAATATTTATCTGGAAGCCCAGAATGATCAGAAAAGATATGAAGGTTAGAGATGGTTTACATCGGGATAAAGAATAGTAAGTCATCTAAATAAGGAAATATGTTAATTCCATTCAGTCTGCAATGAGCTACGACTGGGGAAATACATTTTGTGAACACTCTTGGAGCTGCAGATAATCCAAAGAGTAAGTCACAGAAGAGAAAAAGTGACCCAAAAACAGAGAACCTTAGAAATTTTCTGAAGCCTGTGGCTACATGAATGTGATGAGCATCATTTAAAGTCCAGTGTTACAATTAAAAATGGTAAAGCCGTGCAAATGAACCCAAAGAGCACCAGTAATGAGAGTAAAATAAAAGTGCACAAATTAGCTCAGAACCCACAATTTAAAGATTAAACACTTTGGTCTTAATACACCAAGACTTCATCAGAAAAAAATAGAAAAGGAAAACATTTAATACATTGCACATGATCTTGATTGAATGCAACAACCAAATAAAAATTCATAAAATCCCACTACACTTGTTTTTAAACTCATTTTGTCAGTATAATTCCCTTATAAGAAGATAATTTTGCCAGTCACCACCTCTGTCATCACAAAGCGCTTTCAGCAAGTTTTTTTTTTTTTTTTTTTTTTTAATTCTCACAATTCAAGCAGTGCTTAGCTTGGGCATTCAGCTTGACTTTTTTCCTTATAGCATAATGTTGGTAAATACTCTAGCTCAACTTACTGTTTGGTTTGCCAATATAATATGCATTACATGATAAACATGTAGCAATGCAAAGAACTGCAGCACTATTGCAATTATACTGACCATCACAATTAAAGTCATTGTCACCTATTAAAAACCTCCTGGTATTGATCAACTTACACTGTTTACATGCATCACATTTAAACATTCCAGGGTTATAACAGCCTTCTCAAAACTATTTTCAAGGTAAAACCATTCTTAAAACACAAACCAAGGTTTACTGCCAGTTTATCCATTAATTTATCAATATTTTAAATAACTCCCAGTGTTTAGTAATAATGCTTTACATTTCAATATTATCCATATAAAAACCTAAGCACACAGATCTACTAAAATTATTTCCTTCGGCTTGATCTTTGGCGCTCAAGATCTGAAAAGGTTTAAGTAAATGCTCTTTTGGTATTAACCTCTGTGATCGGTGTCAATAACTTTTAAAGGTTGGACCCTCCACAAAAACATTTTCTTAATGTGTAAAACCTCCTTAGAAAACTTAGCATCCTCAGAAACCAGATGGGATAAACGTACAAACTGTCCCTTTTCCTTCAAAAATCCAGTACAAATATGGCTAACGAAATAACGTCAAACATATAACCTACACATATGATTCAGAAATTCATATAACAAGCCAGTTTCCAAAACACTGGTGCTCAATATAGAACATATAGAAAATTCAAATTACAATAAAGCTGTGCACAACAGAATACTACCACACAGGGTAATGTTCTAGTATTCATTATAAACAAATCATGGCATTACCAGAATCAAACCCTATCTACTAACTACACCTGTTTGACTACAGCAGCCCAAGATATACACAATGCACAAACACAAAATGCACAACTTGCATGCAGTTCACAGTCTGCTTAGTCAGTACTTTAAACAATGATGCTCAAAGGTTACTGCTAACGTCAAGTGAATTACAGACTGAAGGGCTGTAAATATGAAGTTAAAATTATGATAGTGGGCTAATGCTCAAAGGTTACTGCTAACGTCAAGTGAATTACAGACTGAAGGGCTGTAAATATGAAGTTAAAATTATGATAGTGGGCTAATGCTCAAAGGTTACTGCTAACGTCAAGTGAATTACAGACTGAAGGGCTGTAAATATGAAGTTAAAATTATGATAGTGGGCTAATGATTAAAAGAAAAGGGCAACAAGACTTGCTCGAACGTAAAAATAAGTGCAACTTTTCAAAACGACAGTTTACAAAACCAGCTACAGTTTTATTAATACACTGCAAAATAATTGCCACAAGTCAACAGTACTGCAGCGGCAACAAAAACAAGTGAAACAGACCAGGGCAGTAAAAGGAACAGTATGTGGCAGAAAAGTTAGCACCCAGTGTGAGACAGAAAAAAAATTAATGGGAAAAAGTCTCAATGCACATATAGTCAGAAGCAAAAAGGTCACTACTCAAGTTTCAACCAGAATGAACACTAAATTCTAAATCTGAGTACCATAATGCAAATATAAAGAAGTGGGGTATTATATGGAAGCCTGCAGCATTAGAAATTACAAAAAACACTGAAGGTCAGAAAAACAGGAAAGCAGAAAGATAGGAAAGCTGGAAGGGGGAGACAGCAGAGAGGGCAAGGGGATAAGAAGATATGAAGTAAGGGAATATTTTAACAATCTGGACAGTAAGAATCAGTCAGAGGTGGAGCCAAGGACAAAATGAATCACCTTTTGACTAGTCCAAGTAAGATAGCACAAGGAAGCCACAGTGAAAATAGGTGGGGAAAATACAAACCATGCAGCTAGTGCTTGCCACAAAAACACCAGTACAAAAATTATTTAAATTAGTTGATGTTGATATTCTAGTATAAAAAATGGGCTAAAATGTACAACTTGCTACAGTTACCCCGACCTATATACCCCCAAATCTCCAATGAGGGGTTCAAGCATACACAGCAAGGACAACAGCAATTCAATACATGTTGTCCAAAACAAAAAAAAAAGAGAGCAGGGAAGCTCAAGCCAAAAAGCAAACTCCTAAGAAAAACATGCACAAAGCCTGGGGTTCAACTGCTTACTGCAGAAGAAAACATTAATAATTCAATTGCATTAAAAAACAAGGGAAATGTGTTAAAAGGCAACGCAGGTCGGAGGGGGCTCCAAACAACCAAAAACACAGCTCTCAGAAAATAGGTTGACCTCAGTGCAGGCTTTAGAACGCCAGCTTGAAGGGGAAAGATGGTTTCTGGCTGCTTGTAAAAGTGTTACCTGCCAAGTCCTAATGCCAGCAACAGAAGTCCTGCTTGTCAGGTCATCAGTTCTTGTAATAAAAATGAAGGCATTTGGCATTATCTTCCAAACTCAGCATTCTGCACCACCCACCTACAAAAAAAAAGAAAGAAAGAAAGCCTGCAGTGTACATTTTGCATGAACTTACACTCGTGCTTTTCTCACTCTACCCATGATCTTGCTTTCTTGCACGTGGAATGGCTCTCATTAGGGTAACAGGATAATGTACTACATACACATTGCTTTACAAAGTCCATTGAACATGTGGCAGATACAGACAAATGCAGGTTCTGTTTAAAAGAACAACTGAAAACAGTCACACATCTTGTTGCTGGCTGTGAGTGCCTGCATACTCTAAGGCACAGTAATGTGGCAAGACTGCTGCATTGGAATTGTTCAGACACTACAACACAGAACTAGCTGAAAAGCACTGGAAACACAAATCCTAAATTGTTAGAGAGAATGATGAAATTAATATCACATGGGATCACCCAGTACCAACTGTTCAAAAAAAAAAAAAAAAACAGATGCGGGGGGGGGGGGGGGGGGGGAAACAATGATCATTGACAACGTACACCCAATAAGTACAGTGTCTTACATACAAAGAGACAAAATCAAAATACCAGGCTCTGCAGACACAAAGGAAAACCATGTGGAAGAAAGTTAATGCATACAGTTCCAACAGAAGTAGAAGCAACAGGTCTAATATAAAAGACTTTACAGTCCTGCTTGGATATGCTACCAGGACATGTCAACTCGTACGAATTACAGGAGTCATCAATTCTGGGCACATTGCAGGTGCTGAGAAGAGCATTTCTGACTAAAAAAGATTGAAATTATACTAATACTAATCACACCCTGAATTAGGAATGGGGTCCACTCCAGTCACAGCATTAGAAATCCAAAACATCTGGAGACATTAAACCAAGAGGAACCCATAACCACCCCACACAGCATGCAAGTCTATTCTGACTTGCAGCATGGGTTATGGGAGCACCGATACCATGTTCTCCTACTTCTAATGGGTTACGGGAGCACTGATACCATGTTCTTCTACTTCTAATGGGTTACGGGAGCACTGATACCATGTTCTCCTACTTCTAATGGGTTACGGGAGCACTGATACCATGTTCTCCTACTTCTAATGGGTTACAGGAGCACTGATACCATGTTCTCCTACTTCTAATGGGTTACGGGAGCACTGATACCATGTTCTCCTACTTCTAATGGGTTACAGGAGCACTGATACCATGTTCTCCTACTTCTAAATGGGTTATGGGAGCACTGATACCATGTTCTCCTACTTGTAATGGGTTATGGGAGCACTGATACCATGTTCTCCTACTTCTAATGGGTTACGGGAGCACTGATACCATGTTCTACTACTTCTACCATCCTCAAACTGATATATTTAACTTTTAAAAAAAAAAAAATCCTTTCTTTCGGAATTGTACACTGCTGTAAAGAGCAGGGTCCATAGTGTTCACAAGTGTAACATTATCCTTACTGCCATACATCAGTTCTGAATCTTCCATGTCCTACACTCTCCACTACATGATAGTCCTGGTTCAGGCCCAGCTTTAAATGGTGCTCCACACACCGAAAGGGATATTACAGTTTAAATGGTGTTCCACACAACAAAAGGGATATTTTCAGTGCTATTCCTATAAAGACAATGCTACTTTTGTAAGGAATGTGAAGCATTTTTAAAGTCAATTCAGTTACGTCTGTGCCTGGAAAGAAGTATAGAAAACAACTTTAATTAGTGAACAAAGAGTGCTAGTTTATTTGTTCTGCTTCTGGATATCCACAAGGATAACTGCATGTCCAAGACACACATTTCTATACAATGTATGAGGAAAGCAACACCAAATAACACCACTGGTGGAATTTATGAACCCATTCCCATGGTTCTTATTCCAAGTTTATCTAAGAAAATAGTAGGTGATTAATATTCATGAATCTCTCACAAAAGTTACTAACATGTAGGATAAAATACATGCAACACCTACTTGCCAGTTCAGAGACTCTCGACGGACCCCAATACATACACAAGAGGCATACGATTGCCACCAAAAGTATACTACCCTGGTGACATCAGAGCCCTAACAAAGCCATTCAACATTTAGCATGGGCCTCCCTTCAATGATCAGAAAAGCTTGGCACCTTAACTCAAACAAACTTGTGAGAACTCTGTATTCCTTGCACCCATCCCCATGTAACAGTCTGCCTGAATTCCTCACCTACTTGGTGACCAAACAGATAGCTCTCACCATAGCATATCAAAATGATACAGCCAGCTTCCAATTCTTGTTCCATCTCCTGAATGTATTGAGAGAAGCTCCTTTACTTACTACTAGACAAAATCAGTCGGGATAGCACTAGTTGTCAAACCTTTCCATGTACTGGCGACTCCCTTGTTACCCTTATCTCACAATTCCACTACCATCACTAGTAGACTACCCTGATTTGCTTCATCACTGTGCTAAAGATATGAATAAAAAAATTCTGCTCTTCTTTGTTTAGAGAACTGCACCACTCCGGCTCCAATACATACAGTAATAAAGCCCAGACTGCAACCTAGAGGGACAGAAATCAATTAGCACCTCTGGTGCTAGGGAAGCCAAGCGGGGAGACTGAGGGTAACCAGTCAAAGCCAACTCACCTGTCCTGGAAGGAAAGGAGACAGTCCAGCTTACTGCAATACTGCCACTAATTGGACAGAACCATGCACTGGATGTAGTAAAAGGTCAGTACATGCAATTAGATCCACAAAGTCACATTTACATACTTCCTTTCATGAGGTATATGCAGAGGATGCACGCACATGTGCACGTGGGAAAGCACCTAGGCCACAGCATACACTGACATCATGCATGACAGCTGCTGGGGTACGATTTGGAGTTAAAAGCAGAGGGGGGAAAAAACAGCTGGCTGACTAAATTATTGCCTCTAGCCATCAGCTGTCAACCTCAATGTAAAACGAATAGGTAAAGGAAAAAAGGCACTTCAATAACTGACTGTAGGCTGAGCAGACTGGCATATTGCTCCAAATACGCTTCACTAAACTATTCCTTGCAGATGTCCCTCCTCACCTCTATGATAACCTCCACCATGCTTGCAGCACACACCTCATATCCTTTTCCAAACTAACAGAAACCACTCCACCTTTTGACTGTTTTCTAAATGTTTGATTCTGTTGCAAAAAACCTAGTAACAGAACAACAAAGAATTTGTAATGTTTCTAGCAACATATCCATTTGAGACCCAACATCTTGACACCCAGACAGCAAAATAAATGTTTAAATTAAAAATTAGTTAAAAAAAGTCAAAGTAAACTCCTGAAAAAAAATGCAAGTCAGTGAACACTTCTCCAAAAATGTGTTTTAAGGAAACTGTACCAAAGAACAGGAAACAAAGACACTCACACACCACCTTCTGGATATACTCCAGATGCTGGCACAACTTTGAGAAAGAAATTATTCTGAATTGTGATAAATTCTCATCTAAAATGAGCTTTACAGAAGGATACCTGGTTTCACCTAAAGTACATAAAAAACTCTCACTTTTTTTTAAGGTATATCCCAATAATGTAAGCATTTTACAATCACTGTTTCAACATTTGTAATCAGTAATGTTAACTTTTTTTAACCAAAGGGAAAACACGTAATCCAAAGTATGGAGGTGAAACTAATGCAGTATCTGCATTCTATTCAAAGTGCGATTCAGGTGAGCTGTGACAAAGTATGGTGACACGGCGCAGTGCAATTTTAAGATACAATTCAACTGGGTAACTCACTTTATACGAGAACAAAACTATATTGCCAATTCTTTTTTTCCAGTGGAATTTTATTGACACAGAAAACATCCTCTTCTTTTTGTACAAATACAGTCACAAACACAGAACGATGCAAGGTCCAGACATTATACATGCTCCATGGTGGCATTCCACAAGAGTCGCACCAAACAGTAAGCATTATTTTTCTCTATGAAGGGTAAACAATAGAAAAGAAAATATTATTCAAACTAGAACCTAGATCAACTATACAGAGCCTTTTGGGTTCAAACTAAAAAAAGAAAGAGTTGGGCTCTCCAGACCACCTACATCCCTAAAAATCTAGCTATATGTGCGAAAGAGAAGTACAGTCTGGCCACCTCATATATCAAAACAATTCCCTATAACCAACTAAGATCATGTTAAGGAGTCTCAGTAGTAAAGAGACTTTGGACTCCCCATCGAGCCAATTGTATCACTGCATTCAGAACTAAAGGTGGGCAGTAATGCATCTGTACCATCCTCTAGTGTATGAAGGACATCTGTACAAGAACGTTTACAGGCTCTCAGGGAGCTGGGAACTACAATCAATGTGCAAACCTAGCTAAAGTGTCCTACAACTTAACTTGAGAAAGTCTGCAGACTATGCAGTGTATTCAGGGGTAATCAGTAGGTTCTGAATAGTGTGGTTTATTATAGGGTAAAATGTTTGCAACAAAGTACCACTTCCCAAAGAGTACATTGAGAGTGCAAAATGCCAGACTTTTCATAACTGTTTTTACCACTACCAATCTAAGAAAGGGGCATAATTTTGTTTGTCAGCAACACTAAATAGGCCACCAAACACAGATGTGAAGGTGAACTACAGGACTTTGGTAGTACAGGAACAAATGTTTATTAGATTTCCTCCCACCTCAGTTTGCCAATGGATGAAACACAGAAATATGCAGTAAGGCACCTAGCAATCCAGGTTGATCAAAACAAAAAACAAAAAGGCTGTCATACACTCCGGGGGGTGTCTAGACAGACTAGGTGGATCCGCTACTGGGTTGATTTTCTAAGCGTCACTATACCTCCAAGCGGGCAACTAGGAATGAGTTAGCACTGGGAGGTATTCAGTTAGCACAGTCCTTTTAGGCAAATTCCCTTTTCTGCATTAAGAAAATAATTCCTTAACCTTTCTTCAAACAGAGTCATCATTTGAAATTCATGCAACTTATCCCAAAGTTAAGATTGTTACAAAATTGGCCAAGTCAAAGCCACTTCTCCCTTACCATAGGATGGGAAAGTTGGTGTCACATGCAAATTCCCACCCACAACTCCGACTAGAGCTGCCTGGGTCACAATTTGGGTTTTATCCATCTGTACAACAAACCTTGGTGCCCATTTTCCTAAGTTTTGTTAAGCTCTGCACTGAACAGATAAAAAACCTAAACAAACTTCAAAGGAAGTCCAGATAGGGAGGCAACTCAAAGTGCTGGCAAGTATGTGAAGGTCTCTTCCTCAAATTAACACCACTTCTATTACCTACAACTATAAGTATCCAAAAGAAAGCAGTACCACAGTGCAACTGATGCTTAGAAATTTCAGAATGTCAAAATGGGTGTGAAATACTAAGCTTTCTTGAGGAGGGTTTGTTTGATCACAAGAAATCTGACAGTAAGAAGCACACTTGCTGAAGTGCAATGTACAGTCATGAATGTGCAGAATCCCCCAAGAGAACAGCCATTTTAAGAAATCACAGTCTGCCAAGGAAAAAAAAGCATGGATAACTCACAAACGATTTAACCCACTGTCCACAATAGGTCAAAATAAAGTCAAATTTATTGTCAGAGTTTGGATTCACTGCTAAAATATTCCCAAGTAGGGGGGTTGGAGTATAATATAAAAATGGCACTTGAATTTTAACAAAAAATTCATAATGAGTGGTAAAATGAGTCCCCATGCACCATAGTGCCACATTTCACTTATTACATCCCAAAGTAATTACATAATTCACCAATACTTGAAGCAGTACAACTCCATTGACTGAATATACTACTGTAGTAGGAGACCTGGAATTGGAGACACTGAGTTTTGTGAATGGAAAGGGTGCAGTAATATCAGTTTTATTTATTAAAGTCTTCTAAAATTCTAGGCAGTCATGGCTGCAATTAGGGAATTTATTGGGTAGCGTATGTTTACTTTTACAAAATGCATTAAATCTGTGGGTTTAACTTTTAAATTAGTAGAGATTTGACTGGGGATTTGACAATGCAGTTGGTAGTGTCAAACTCTGTGATTAGCTTTAGAGGTGCCTTCAGTGGCTTGAATAAGTAAGAGTTGGTGTCTAGACATCCCATTTTACTTTTTTTTTCCTGGATACTTTACTGCATTATTAGTACTTTTTTTATTTATTGCTCTTGAGTTTAATGTTTTTAAGTCTGACAATGCGTTTGCACTGGGAATGTTTTACTTTAGGGGAGAGATTAAGGCTTTGTCAGGGCAGCAGTAGTTTCCAAAAACGTTTAAATAATATGTTACAAGGTGGAGAGAAGAAAAGGAATACATTACTGCAAAATAGTAGAAGCAATGACAGCTAAGTATTAGCCAATATAATGGATGTGAACTGAAATCTAAACCTAAGTCACAACTTCAGCCCTCAACACAGTAACCCACAAAAGTTAAATTAAAATCACAATCGGTCCACGAATAAAATGATTATATTCTCAATTACGTCTGGAACAACATTTGATGGAAACATCTATCTGCAAATCAGGCAAACACATAAAACATTGCATTTTTTGTGCAGAAAAGTCTGAAGTAGAAAGCTAGTTAGTTGAATGTTATTATAAAAAGCAAAGGCTCTGCTGTACTCTAAGAATCCCTCTGTCCAGAGAGGTAGAAAAATTTATAATGCACCTTGAAAGAACACTGGCATACAGCTGTAAAAGGCTTGTAAGTTTAAATGTGCAACTTACTAGCAACATCATAGTAATGGATACTATACATATTGACCAGTGGGATGGCACAGTGTTATACTGCACACACTGATACTATTAAAACAGAGTAACTGGCGAGGCATATATTTATTGACTAGCAATATAAACAGATAGGATTAAATTAGCTCCATTATGTAGGCTTGGTTTAAACCCCCTAAGATCTGCTTATGCACAATTACTTTAAGAAGGTCACTTAATGACAAATGTATTGGGGCCCCCAAGGAAGCTACACTTGTTTCATTTCCCCTGATGCCCCCCACCCTCCTAAAAACTGCAAAAAAAAAATGCAAAACACCAACATTAAAATCTTAGAGTCAAGAAACCCATCTCATTTCTGAGATCTAACTTGGATGGGTTTAAGGAGGTCCTAAAAAGGGAAAAGATATTATCCCCATCTCAACTGCTGGTCATATCAATTTTTTGGTCAATTGCACAGCAGAAAAAAAAAGCCTGTAGGCAAAAGTAATTTCAGCAAGCAGCTGTTGCCCTTTTTGCATTCGCCGAAATTACATTCCGTGACGCAAAGTGCTCCTACCAAATCGTATGGAAATCTGTAGGCCATCAGATTATAATGGAAATGACAGCAACAGGTAGATGTGAAATCCAGAATGTGGGTTGCAATTACATTGGTTTTACTCTCATTAAATACCAAATACTAATTTTAAATTAAAAAGTCAAATAAATTAAAATATGAATGAAAGATTAAACTTTTCAGGACAAGAGAAAATTGCTTCTTGCCCAAGGACATTTTTCTTTTCTAATACAAAAAGTAAAACAATAAAGACCACAAATGACTTCTGTTGAAATACAAGGACACTAAAGATATTTTCATGCATTTATTTACTCAGAGGAGGTTGCTGCAGTAATCATAAGACAGTGCTACTCTGCAGTCTAGAGAATAACTATTTTTGAGAACAGATAAAACAGAGGTCTTGGCTAAACAAATAGGAGTCTGGCTGGTTTATTTTTAATTCACTACATAGGTTCATATGTAAATAATAGGGCTAGCTGCCCTTGAAGGCCATTTTAAGCCCAGTTTCCCTCTTGTTGCTCAAATTAATTAATGTATGATTGATGGTAATTGATTGACTGATGCTTTGTAAGAAGTATTTAATGAAGCTATTTTGTAACAAGTCATACTCTGTTAAAGGCTTGCATAAGCCGAGGCGCTAGAGCAGTGATTTGGAGCATTCTGTTTTAATAAAATGTCAAAGATTTGCTGGTTGCTTCTTCATTCTATGTGGTGAAGTAATGTATCTCATTTGGGTAGGGATTGACTTTACCCATCTCAAGGTAAATAATTATATACTACCCTCTAATAAGAATAATTTGGATCATACCACAGATAATTTGAGGGGACACATGCATGGTATAAAGCATTTAGGAGCGGTCTCTGTCCATTAGTAGTACAGTGGGAAGTCCTTAAGGTACATTTTCGGTTTCTCATCCATAACTCCAAGGTGTGCTTGAATATGGACAGGGATAAACAACTTTGCTTTATGTGGATGGGGAGTTTGTACCATAGCAGCGGCATCCTCTGCAAGATACCTGACCCTAATAACCATTCTACTCGTGTTGCAGAAGAGATTTAGATCCCTATACAGAGTATTTCTAGTGAATTTTACTACTGATATGCAGTAAATCCATCAGTATGTATGCCAAACACAAGTCACCTCACAGCAGTCTGTAGGACAGAGTATACTGACAGGTCTTGTATCCTTTTAGTAAGGTATCTCTGCGAGTGTTCCAGCTGTTGCACGTCTGGACAGATGCATGCCAAAGGGAGCATTTTACTCAATGACTGGCTTAATGAGGGCTGAGTAATGGCACAGACATCCCTAGATCTAGACAAAATCTTTTTTTTTTTTTTTTTGCAATATCGATAGACTTTCTTACAACAGTGGATACATGTTGATTAAAAGGTAGGTCACTATCCACACAAGTTCCCAAATACCAAACAACTGGATCAACTGTTGTCACTGTGGGATTTTTATAAGGAACAGCTTACCAGGAAAATAAATGGAGTTCAGTAGCTTCCCAAGAAGCTTTGTGATACAGCCGTACTGAGAACCCTTTTTTGTATAGAACAAAGCTGAAAATACTTGCTTTATGCACTTCAGATTGACAGGAAACCAGTAAGCAATGACTGTAGGGAAGGAAACAGACTTGGAATAGGATGAGAATCCAGTGAAGGACACCCACACTCCATACCCTCATATCTGGGGTCAGTTTGACAATGCCAGTTTTCTGCAAGTCTTTGAAATATGCAAGAAAACCAGAGCCCAATAAAAAAAGACCTATGCAGAAAATAAGTTGGTCATGCAAACTCCACGAGAATGGCTCTCAAGCTTTTAGTCACATCTAACATGCCTGCAGGAGGTCCCATTTTAATTCAACATTTTCTAAGTATTTTTAAAGAGACCTCTCAGACTATTTGGCAAACCCATCTTGAGCCCACCCCATAGGCTTGTACTTTGCGTTTACTCAATGAGCAGTATCATAACTAGCTCTTACAAACCATGCATTTTTAAGCACCCTCGGTTTGCTTCCTAGTTAGTGATGCAGCACTGTTTAATGTTATTACGACAGTTTCTGAGCAGCTAAATGAAAGACTTGGCTTAGATATAGTACAACAGACCATCTAATATTTTTTGTAATTGAATAATTTGTTAGACATATACATTTTTTCTGCCTAGCAGATGTAGGACTTCACTATCTAATATATAAAGAGATTTTCAGTATCTGGTCAATGAAATCCAGGTCATCCAGTTTGCTAGTATATAGGAACATGACCATTTCTAGCATGACTATTGCATTGCAATCATACTTCATGTCATATTTTACCATGATACACTACTGCAAAACCAACTATGTTCTATTTTCTTATCTACATATGCACACACACACACACACACACACACACACACACACACACACACACACACACATGAAAATGTACTACAAATAGTGACACACACATCAGAGCAATCACGTCAACACCACAGATGATCAAAAATAACCACTGCTGAAACACCAGTTGCAATAGGAAACCAAACTGTGTCTTTCTGCAATCTGTGAAAGAAAGAACGAAAACAAAAAAATGTAAACCAGATAGACACCATCCTGCCTAGTGGAACTGTCAGAGAAAGGATGTTTAGCAAACCAATATGTAGGGTTCAAGCTAGGGTAGTGGTAAGCTTAGGGCTAGCACATGAATAATGTCAGGCAGCTCTCAACTCCCACCATACATATTAGGTTACTAAAAACCCTTTCTCTAAAAGTACTCACTAAACAAGACACAAACCACAAGCATGCTAAACAGTCTGCCCCCTTTTCTAGCTCGAACATTGACCAATAAACAGTTGCGCATACATGCTCTGAGCCAATGCCAAAACTCTATATATATTAACATTACTGCACTATTACCCACTCCCACTTATCACAATGGTGCAATTTTCCTTTCTTCCTGAACTCAGGTAGTAGTTCACTCAAATTTGGACTCCTGAAACAACATTCAACAATCTGTGCACTCTAAAAAAAGCATAGTTGTCCAAAGTTTTACCGTAACAGTAGATGTCCTCTTCACTGTTGCAGTGTTCACATTCAAGGGATCTTCTGCCCAGGGCAGCCTAATGCTCAGCCATTATACAAAAGTCTAAAGATCTTGTATGTGCTGTAAGTCACATCTATGTTCCCCGCACAGAACATAAGGTGTAAAAGGGACATATGGATGCAACTAGCCTGAACTGAATTGCCCCAGAAGACAACAGTCACCACAGGACCAAGTAGTTCATGAATATCCAGAAGGAAAAAATGCAGACCAAACAAGAGGGCCTGGAGGGAGGGAGTGAATACTGTAACAGTGAAGAGAAGGACATCTACTATTATGGTAAGATTTTACATAACTGTATTATCTTCTTCTATATATAACTGTTGAAGTATTCCACATAGAGAGTAAAAAAGCTAAAGAAACATAATGGGAGATAGAAGGCTGAGAAGGGTCCTCAACAAACCTACATAAAATAATTTCAGCAAAACCTGCTCTGGTCCCAGAACCCATAATAATCAAACTTATAATGCTTAGTAAAAGTATGGATGGAAGACCAACTAGCATCTTCAAGGATGAAATTGGTGTCCAACCCCTTGAAAAAGGCACCAGAAGAGGTAACAGCCCTATGGAACGACCTCAGACAGAAGTCAACAGGGAGTTATCATGAAAATAACAAAAGGAAATGATATTAGTTATCCAGGACATTATTTTCTTAGAAACAGACAAAAATCAATGACCTGGGATGAAGGTAAACAAAAAGCTTATCAGACTTATGAATAGTCCTAGTTTTATCTAAATAGTACCTGCGCTGTCTGTACAAACCCAAAGAATGCAGGACATTCTCACGAACAGACTAAAGAAAAGAAAGTAGTACCGGACTGACTGAAGGAGACAGCTCATTTACCATCTTGGGCATAAAAAGGAGGATTAGTATGAAAGGACACCCTGTCCCTGTGGGAAAAAAAACAAAAAAGGAATGGCCATTATGGCCTGTGGCTGAGAAAACCTCTGAGCAGAAGAGCGAACCAGCAAAACGGTCTTCCAAGTATAATCTTGCAAAAAAGCAGAAACTGCAAGCTCAAAAAGAATCCAGAGTCAATTATTCCAAAAGAAAATTAAGGTCCCTAAGATGCAGGATGCCTTTAAAAAAATTGTTTGATCTCAAAATGAGAAGTCAAAGGAGGAGTCAAGGGCAGACAAGAAGAAATGGCTGACAAATGGGCCTTCACAGAAGAATAATCCAGGCCAAACTGGAGCAACTCACACAAATGAGAAGACTAGAGAGACTGTCACTGAAAAATGGTCTTTGTTACAAGCATGGCACTAGATCGAAAATCTTTTCCATTTGAGTGCAAGACTTTTCTGCTTAAGGGTTTCCTTGCCTCCTGTAAAACCCTGAGCACATCCTCAGAAAAGATGTGCCTGAAAGGGATCAAAACTATTACCCAGTATCAGCTGCAGAGTGGAAAAGTTAGGACGATGAGAGACTCCTTACCCTGTATGAGGTGACACAACCAGTGAGGCAACTTGTGATGATTGCCCCCGGGCAGATGAGGCAACTTGTGATGATTGCCCCCGGCCAGATGCATTCTTTTTGATACAGGGAAGAAGAGGTACACTGAAATCCAGAGGGTGGCAATGCTGAAGCCAAACTGACATGACGTACCACTGAATCTTTCACATATGCAGTCTGGCAAAAAGAAGCACTGGAATAGAAGAGGCCATGAATTTTAGGGCCTGAAGAAACTCCCTGGCTGGCATGGCAGTAAGAGGAAAGAGAAAATCTTCAGTGGGATGTTCTGGACAGGTTTCGGAAGAGAGGGGGAGTTCCTCTACAGGAACTGGTTGGAGACTCAATGGAACTGGCTATCCCTCTGGAATCTGTCTGAGACTCACAGCTTGGAGCCAATGAGAAAAAAAAGAGTAGGATCAGATACTTGATAAGATGGTTCTCTCTGGAGAGAAAGAATGTTGTTTATGACAATACCTTTTGGAGGCAGAAGAGAGGCCAACATTGGCACTGTCTGAATCCTGCATCCCAGGTGCACATGATCCTGGGAGAGAGTCAGAATGGACTTTTAAAAAATTATAGTGAACTCCAGACTTTAAAGAAATGAGATTGACTCCAAATCCTGTAACAGGCGAATGGGAGAAGGTGCCTGAAGCAACAGGTCATCTAGATAAGGAAACATCTGAATTCCTTGGAGCCTGCAGAAAGCAATAAACAGGCACTGGGTATTTTGTGAAAACCATTGGGACAGTAGAGAGACCAAAGGGAAAAGCAGAGACTCCAGGTGCCCTCCTTTTGAGGAACAAGGAACATTCTGGAATAAAAACCCATTCCCACTTGGGTAGGTGGGATAGTTGAATGGTTCCGTGGTTCACCAGGAACCTTAGAACCACTGGGAAATGAGGAAGCTGCTCTAGAGGAGTTTGAGAAATCCCTGAAAAAGGAAGGAGAGATTTCCATACCATGAAGCAACCCTGACAGATGATATAAAGAACCAAGATTCCGAAATGATGAGACACCAATTTGGAAGACAAAGGGAGAGCTGAAGTAACAAAAGAAACATGGTCTAAAAAAAAGGGGAATGAACTGTTAAAGAGAAGCAGGCTTATCAGATAAAAGGAGACTTCTGGGCCACAGAAATCTGAGAAGTCTTAGCAGAAGGACCTGCCTCCCACCCTTCCTACCCTTAGAGGCCTGGCAGGGTGCCCTGCGAACAAAAACAGATCTAGAAGGATAATTTTTCTGGAACTTGGGGACAGGAGAGACAAAAATGTGGTTAAGGTCCTGTAGGGCTTTGCCCTTCTCTTTGAGACATGTCAGCAGCAGCAGCAGTTCCAGAAAGATGTTTATTATCCAAAGCAGCATCTAACAACTTGGCCTTAATATCCTCAGGCAAAGACTAAAGACGAAGCCAAGAATAACACCTCATGACGGACCCAAAAGCAGCAGTTCTAGAAGACACGGTAGCAGCATCATAGCTACACTTAGAGTGATGAACCACTTGAGAAGCAGAACCTAAAAAAGATAAGGCAGAGTATTTGCCTTCAGAATCAGGGACGTCAGATAACCTGAGCAAGCAAAGCCAGAACATGCCTGGTCAAATGGGTCTGGTAATTAATAGCCCGAAAGACCAAAGTAGAAGCAGTGTAAACTTTCTCATCAATCCACTCCACAGCCCTACTATCTTTATCAGAAGGCAAAAGTTTAGACGGTCTGTCAGAAGAGACAGACCTCTCAGCAGGATCAAAAGAAGGAAATTTAAATAAAAATTTATAATCCTCAGTCAGTAACCTTATATAGCCTATCAGGTTTCTTAAGAGCAGAAGGCTGAGAATCAGAGGACCTGAAAGCAGCAAGGAAAATATCTAACAAAGCAGCCAGAGGAGGAACTACCGATGGTTTAGGAGTTCCCACCTGAAGCAACTCATATCATCTTCTTTGAATATCAGACACTTGAAAAGAATCCTACTTAAAGGATTCCATCATCCCAGCAACTGTATCCCCAAAGGACAATTCTGTGAAAGGAAACGCAGGACTAAAAGACACTCCATTTGAACCATAACCCAAAGGCAAAGGCATCTATGAAGAATAGGACAAAAGACCCCTCAGACACTGAATCCTCAGAGGAATCCGGTTCCCTAATCCATTTAGAAGGGGGTAGAGGTCCAAAGAGGAGCAGGTACCAAAACCCCCCAAGGTGGCTTTAGGGCCATTAAGGCAGAAAACAAGCCCCTAGTAAACTCTTGACATTCCCTTTTAGGATCCTTAGGATAGACTGAAACATGATTTAGTTTTTGTCTTTTCTCAGAAGGGACAGCAGCCCTAACAAATACCGGAGGTTCTGCCCTTGGCGAGGTTGATAGAACCTTCAGCTTCCTCCCTCACCAGTATCTGCAGAATCTCTCAAGAAACCTCTGAAATAATCAAATGGAGTTTCCCCCTTGATGTCCGGATCTTCATGGATGACATGAACTCTAGGTAGCAAAACAAAATACAAGACCAAGAAAAATAAAAAATATGAACAATCCCAAATGGCACTTATCTAAATAGTCAGTACAGCAACAAGGCATTCAGACCAAATGGCAAAAACAATGTTCAAACTGGCAGCAAAGAAGTTTTTGGTAGTTGCATCTTTACATCCCTTTTATGCCCTACATTCTATCCAGGGGGCATACTTCTGAAGTATGGCACATACAAGATCTTTAGGCCTTTGCATACTGGCCGAGTGTCGGGCTGCCCTGGTCTGGAGATTCCTTCTATGTGGAATACTAGAACAGTGATATAGAAAGACATGTATACAGTACCCATACACTCATGTTCGCACATATATCCTCCTATGTGCACGTGACAGCCTACAATGCTATAGAACACTCATTCCGGGACACTCAGAGACCACAGATTAAATGTCAAGCAGCCAATGTAGCCTTATTCATTCAGTATATCACAGACTTCAATAGTTCTTACAGATGACACAAGTTTAGGAATGGATAACTGATCAGCAAAAGGAACACAGTTTACAAAGTTGTTGCTTAATTCTTTGTAACCCTCTGGTCCTCTCCCAAGGGTACAACTAACCTACTTCGTACCATTCACAACCACATCTACCATCACTTATCTGCTTGATAAAAACTTTTCTGCAGTTTGCTACAAAGGGATCTGTAGTATAGTACTACAAAGTATGGCAGCCATTAAGAAATACAGCAGTTACTTCAAACAACTTCTGAATCAAACTGTGCTTAGCAGCCAACAATGATGAAGTGACTAATTGAGAACAAAGTTCTGCCTTGCCGAGTCGCACTTGATTTTCAGATACATGCTAATAATCTGGCTAAGACAGTGGACTAGAGTACAAAGTACAAGCTACGTCACACAGAAGCTGCACTTTTGGCACTTAAATTAACTGTTAGAGCAATTCTCAGAGTTGGACATCTTCACACAATCTTTAGTCAGTGTAAACAGATGTCAAGCTAATGAGGGCAACATGAAGGTACACTGCATTAAGATGTGAGATGCCACAGCACAGCTTACCTAGCAGTATAATTTTCCATACTGCAATCTGTTATCAATTAATTCTTGAAGTTCTGACTTATCACATTAATAAATAGAAGGCAGGTTAAAATATGGTAGACAGACTCTTTGGAATAACAGAAAATAACCTGGTGCCACCTCACAAATCCTAGGTTATAGTGAAAATCTCATGTTATAACTGCATCCAGTTTTAAAGTCCCAAGCAAAACAAACTGAATAACTAATTGTTAGTACCTGGCAAGCTGCTAATCTGAAAAAGGAGGTATGCATCTGAAGATGGTGCTAATTTATAATGCTTGTCCAAAGTATATAAACACTGTCCAGAAAAACATTTCTGAAGAAACCAGTGGAGATGGTTAATGGCCCTGTAGAAGTCTTTTGAGCAGATTCCATGGGCTACATTATTGGTAATAGCAAAAGTCTACCTACTTAGACAATGACTTTGAAAGATGATGTAGACTCTTTCCTACCCTTTCTACTCTTGTCAAAGAATCCAGAGAGCTAATGATCCATGCAAAATCGTATTACCATAGTAACATGCCAATGAAAATCTAGAATGTGAAGAACGTCCAAGGCCAAAATGGACCAGGAAAAGAACACTTCGGATGGAAGGATTCAGGTTTTGAAATTATGTGACTTTACAAACAAAGGTAGGATTGCTGTTTAACTAAAATCTTAAGGAGGAACAGGGACCAAAACCTGTCCACTGGAAATCTGCCTACTGGAAGTAATGACAAGAAAAACACAGAAGCAGCATCTTCCAGTACATAAACTAGACATCACCTAACCTCACAGAGCCAAAACCATAAGTTTTCTTCTGGGACAAAACCAAAAAATCCCATGGAGAACACAAGATTTAGCAATTTAGGCTTTAAATGAAATGCATAGTTTTAAAAGGGTCTTGCAAAATTTTCAAGAAGACCAAAATACAACAGTCCAATTCATTGCGAAAAACAGACATTATAGACATACACAAGTAAACTTAACAGTAGATGTCTGCATGATCACTGCTGCAGTAGCCTTAGCCATATGGGTTAACCTGCAATGGACAGAACAGCTGTCCAGCTTCCAAAGCTTTAGGGTACCTTCCACATGACCAAACTGCCAGGCAGCTTGAGCAGAGCTTGCTAAAAGACAAGTTTGGGTGCCAAGTCCTTCAGATCTTTCCTGTCAACAGAAGGAAGAAGGCCGAGCCCTGAAAATACAATGCTAGAAGAAAAATAAATGTCCACAACCTGGAATACAAAAAGGTACCAAACAGCAAGGGGGATGGAGAGATGCAGCAGCTATTGTAGCAGTGATCATTCAAACATCTACTGTTGTGGTAAGTTTATTCAGACAAATGTATTATGTTCATCATATGCATCACTGATGCAGTATCCTTCGCTATGAGTATACTACCCTAACTTTTGGGAGGTAAGACTCCAAGCACCCCAAGAGAATGGTCCTTGCAAAGCCTGCCCTGGACCTAAAGAAGAAATCAAGCTTATAATACTGTACAGAGAGGACCAAATAGCAGCTTCTAGAATACTTCTAGAATCCACCCCTTTCCAAAAAAAGGCATAGATGAAGCCAAGTCCCTGGTAGAGTGGCCCTTGATCCTCCCTAGAGCAGTTTTTCTGTTGCAAATATAACAAAAGGTAATAACATTACACAATCATTTGAAAATAGACCATTTTGATACAGGTTGTGTTTTTTTTTTTACATTCACAAGAAATTAATAATTGATCTGAAGATCCAAAAAATTTTGTTCCGTCAAGACAGTACCCAAGTTGTCTGTGGACATCCAAGGTCTGCAGTATCCGCTCTCTCCCATTTTAGGGTCAGAAAAGAAAATAGGGAGATGGATAGTTTATGTACACCCTGATACCATTTCATGAATAAAAGGAGGATTATTTCTCAAAGAAGTGGTGTCCCTGTACCTCAAGTCAGCTAGGTTAGCTGGTTCAGATGGAGTGTTAGCTTCTCTAACACAAAATTAACATCCCAAGGAGAGGCCAGCAATTTATTTGGAGGCCTCTTGTGCAAAACCCCTCTCAAAAGCATTTTGACACGAGACTGCATTGAAAGGCAATGATCCATGGGCAGACATGCCAAGATGTCCAATAAATGAACCTTGATAGAGAAATAAAAGACCACAGAATATTAATTCAAACAAATATTGGGAAACCAGAGAACAACTAGCCCTGAATGGGTGCTTGTTATGGTGTTGGCATGGACTAGTAAACCTTTTCCATATGCTAAATATATGATTTTCTAGTAGTAAGCTCTTGTCTACATCAGCATCTATGTCCTCAGTAAACAAGTGCCTAACAGGAATTAAGACCCAATCATCCACACAGTCAACTGAAGTTGATGGATGTCGGTACATCAAATATACCTGTTCTTCTGTGAGTAGATCCAGTTTGTGAGGAAGCTTGTAGCAATTGCCCCTGACCATTTTCAAAAGATGGGAGAACTACAGTTGCCTGAGCCAGAAAGGAGTCACCCCAGTGATCTTAGGGGATTCTTTCTGAATCTTCAGAAGTACCCCGGATATTAGTAGAAAGGGTAGAAAAGTATACAGGACCATTCCAGTCAAAGGAAAAGAAAAGGCAAGAAGGCCTAGAAGACAGATACACAGAGTCCTGGAACAGAATCTTGCCAGTTTATTGCTCAGAGAGTAAACAAAAAGGTCTACTTGAGGAACTTCTGACAAAAGCAAACCTTGAAAGCCCCCCCCCCCCCATTTAGTTTCCATTCATGAGTGTCTGGCCTGGTCCTGCTCAGTGTGTCTGCCACACAATTTTGCTCAAACATAATGTAGGATGCCTGTAGAGCAAGACTGCACTGGGAAGCTATATGCCAAGCTATATACCAAGCTAACATGGATGTCGGCAAAGAGGGAACAACCTGGTCCCACCCACACTCTGTCATGTATCACATGACTATTGTATCGTCTGTGACAACATAAAGAGGTCTCACAGCCCAAAGATGACTCGGAGTTGAGTATCTCCTTGATACTTGTGTGCTTGCATCTATCTTTGATATCCTTATACCCCCTGCACTTTTATTCCTCCTGAAACTGCTCCCCAAGCAAAGTCCATGCATCTGTGATGTCTGACCATTTTGGAACAGGGAGGGAGAAGGGGTGACCAAGATTTACAGATACGAATCTTCACCACCAAAGGACTTTTCTGACAACCCATCACTGGGATTTGAAAGACAAAGGGTGCTGGTGCTAGGACCAAAGAGACTGCAGATACGACTGTAGCTTTCTCATGTGGAGTCTTGCCGGGGGTATCATGAGAATTATTGAAGCCATGACACCCAAAATCCTGAGGCATTCCATCACAGTGCCAAAGTCTGAGTGGCAAACCCTAGAAACAGATCTAGATATAGATTTATTTTTTCTGCGGAAGAAAAGCTCTTTGAAGTTTGGTGTCTAGTTGACATCTCAGAAACACAATCTTGTGTAAAGGAGTCAAAAAACCTTTTGAAAGTTCTGTTGTAATCCAGCTTGTCTAAGAGATCCCTCAGAGATTCCTGACACTTTGAAAAAGACGCTGCAAACATAAGTAAGTTGTCTAAATACACAACAAAATGTGGATACCCTGTAGCCTGCAATGTTTTACAACTAGTTAGACATTTTATGAACACACTTTGTGCAGTGGATAGTCCAAAGGGCAAGGAGAACTGATAATGTGATTAAGATACACAAAACCTTAAACATCTGAAGTCTGGATGAAAAGTGGTGTGATAAGAATCTTTAAGTCCTGCGGTACCAGAAAAGCACAGGAGAAAGAGGTAGCAGGTTATGAAGTGACATCATTTTGAATTTGTACACCCTCACAAAAAGGTGTAGGAAAAAAGATCCAGAACTGATCTCCAAGCATTTTCTGCTTTGGCACCAAGAACATCCTTAAATAAAAAACTTATCCACCCCGGAAGGAAGAAGTGGTTCTATCACTCCTTGTAACAGCATGTGATGAAAAAACGATGGAAACAAGAGACTGATCTGGAGGATGAGGAACAACCCCCTGGAAAGTTGGAATTTCCTCCCACTGCCATCTGTAACATTGATGAATGATCTTTAGAACCCATTTGTCTGAAAATGTTGCAGAAGAAAAAGTGGAGATTCAGACTTTCTAGGAGAAAAAAATGGGGCCAGGGTGAGAAGGTCAGACTTGTTGGTTTCTCTTTGGTTTTGGGAAGTTTGAGGCTTCTTTTTAAATCCCCTTGCCATTTCTTCTTGAACATCTGTTTACCCGTATTTTGTTTAGATTGTTGTACTTTCTGACAAAACTGGATGAACAGTTAGGGATTCATTTGGAAAAGGGGGGGGCTGAAAAAATTCCCTTGATCAGCTTACCCCTTTCATCACACTTTTTAATCACCTCTGCAGTAGAGGGGTGAAAAACTAAGTCTCTATCCAAAGGGGAATCTCATTCTTAACATCTGGGAGGTTCTGAAAATGCAGGCTTGCAAACCTCCTCAAAACAGTACCAGTGGCCACAGCCTTGGAAGCAGTATAAACAGAGTCACACAAACAAACACTGTAGACAATTAATAATGACCAGTGCAACAGAAAAAAAAAATATTTTTAAAGCAGATTTTTCTGCACAAGAAAAAACTGCAGATGAATCCTTCCTCATACTTTCACAATTAGTTAGAACAAACTTTTACATAAGAGCCTGACAATTCAAAATTATGAAAAATGAAAGCTGTAGTATACACTTTTTCCCTATACTGAATTTTCTTATCCTTAGAAGAAAGAGTAGGATTGGAATTAACACGTTTTTAGCAGCAGTGGGACCAGCTAAAGCTACAGCTGCTGGGTCAGGTCGAAGAGTAGTGTTTACAACTTTAAAATACTGTGAAACTTTCTACATCATATGTGCCTTTTTAGGGGAGACTGGCTTGAGTATCAGAAAAATTGCTGGCAGTAACACACATATCCTCTAAAGCAGACAGAACAAGAGGAATGGGTGTAGGTTCTGGAAAATCCTTCTGTAACAATTCAAAGTAGTTTTTTTATGGACTGAGAATCCTCAATTTTCTCCCAGTAAAAGAAAAAAAAAACACTGGCATATTCTAGCAATAGTCTCCAGGAGAAATCCTTGCAGAGAGAATCAGAAACTGAGCTCTCCACGGAGTCTAAATCAGAAATTTGAGGAGAAAACCCTGCATCTGTGCCTTCATCTTCAGATTCGGAATCTTGAATCTCATCAGGAAAAGAGGGATCCCACCTTCTTCTACCAAAAACTACTTTAAAAGAAGGATCAATAGCATGAATTAAACCCTGAACCACACCCAGTAAAATACTCCTAAGGAAATTTGACAAAGAGTAGACACATGCTTAGTTTTCTATTTTTGTCAGGAAAAATACGGTCAACCATGTTACTAATATAGTGGCAGCTGCTTCCCCAGGGATGACACGACAATCTGACAAGAGGGAAGCCTTCTCTCTTCTCTCACAGAACTGAGAAGAGTCTCTCTCCCTTGCTTACTGAGGGGATTCCAACAGCCCTAGAGGACATGGCTAATCCCTGGTCCATAGTAGCTGTAGGTGCTATACCAGAGGGATCCAGGGTAAAAGATGAGGGGTCTAAGGCAAAACAAGTAGCCACAGCTGAGTCACCCACCTGTGGCTGAGGAAATTGCTAGCCTGCTGCAGTGGCAAAGGTTATTTGCTTAACTTTTTCATTTTGTGGCTGGAAGAAGGACTGACCGTGGGATCGGTAGTTTGTTCCTTGGTCATGCCGAAAATGGTGACCGTTTCCCGTGGAGGGCAATCAGTAAAAGGTATTTTAAAACACTTTGCTAGTCCCCAAAATGCAAAATAAACACTTTCTGCGCAGAAAAAAAAAGTTTGGTTACTTTTCACAACATTTAAACGGTCATGAAAAAACAGCATTCCTGTTTAACACAAGATACAGTCCTTTGTCAGTCCATTAAAACACAAAACTTTTAGCTTTATAAAAGTTTCCTGAAGAGAAAAGAAATAAAACATGAATATTTAAAAAAAAAAAAAAAAAAAAAAACGAAAGTTTTTTCCCCAAAGAGAACTTAACCTCCCAGCAAAGGAACAGCAAGCACTAAGCAGACTGTCAATCCTCGAAAGCCTTAGAGGAGTGTCCTCTTCAGCAGCAGTAAAGCTCCAAAAGGCTTAGTACCCAAACTTGTCTTTTAGTCAGGTCAGATTGAGCTGCCTGACAGTTTGGGCATGCGTGGAAGGTACCCTGAAAGTTTGTCAGCCGGCTGTTATATCCTTGGTAAGAAATATGCTACACAGTTAAGGCTACTGCAACAGTGATCAATAAGATTATCACAGAAAAATGGGGGGTGTTAACAAGGTCACATTGTTTCAGAAACAGATTTTAGAGCAAAGAACTACCTCATAATGCCTCATCAGCTAAGATAAGAAGAATGAACTATCACAGGAGTTTGAGAAGCCATGCTGTAAGCCTCACAGACCAAAGAGATGGGTTTGGAGTACTCAATGGATGCCACAGGACAGAATTTGCTTGAATATGTTTTCAGCAGGGAGTGTACTAAGCTGGAGATCAACAGAAAGCTACAGGCGTGGAGACAAAAACAAAGCCCTAAGAATCTGGCATACCATCACCTGCTATAATCTGAATAGGAGACATAAAATAAAGTTAATGAAAAATGAAAAAATGCATAAAGAACAACACTAAGTCATAGATGTACAAAGGTATTTTTTGCTCTGCCCCTGCAGAAGAGACAGAATTCCAGCAGATGCCACTACTGACACAGAGGAATAAAGCCTTGACTGCAGCCCAGGTGACTAGAGTTTAACTGGTAGTTGGGCACTTCATGGCAGTGGCAAGATAGGGCAGATTGGGCAGAAACAGGTGATCTGTCACAGTCCCTCAGATGAGATGCCTGGAGGTAATAGGCTCACCAAGCTATGCATTTGTGGTAGCTTTTGGAACAAGTGTGTAGAAGCATACACACTCAAGGGTAGGGCAGGGGATTGTGCGCCACACAGGTGATGCAGTTGACTCACTCTCCTGGCTTGGAAGGGTGTGGGTTGTTCATGTAAAAATGCCTGCATTGCTGGGATGCCAGTGAGAGCACAAAGTACCCTCAAGTCTACCTGAATGACAACCCTATTCAAACAGTTCTCACCTCATCCCCTGATAGAATCCCTGGAACAGAGGAAAGAAAAGGCATTGTCCAATTAAGAGGAGGCATGATGGTCAGCAGGCACAAAGGCAAAACCACCACAGCAAAAAATTCTGACAGCTAGTACTGGCTGGGGAGGCCAATGGATCCATGGCCTGAAATCGTGAATGGGGAAAAAACTACATGTAGAATAGGGGACACGTTTGTGTGTGTGTGTCTGTGTGTGTGTGTTGTACCTTTAAGAAGAGTTTCAAGGAGAGCATGTGAATATAAATAGCAAGCACGTGCTAGCTTCAGTGCTATTTTGAGATTGCAGCCAGGGAGTGAGCATGTACGAGTGCGATAGATAAACTTATAAACTAATTAGCCAAGTTAAAGTTATTAAGCCTCAATCCTGATGTGCTTGTACATAAAAAAGCTGCTTGAACAAAAACTACAGAAGTTCTTATACTTTGTCCTAACCAGATGAGTGACACAGTGTCAGGACCAGGATTCCAGACACTGCTTTTCAGAGCTACAAGGTGTAGAGTTAACAGTGAAGATAAACTAAGAATAGAGTAAAAAAAAGGGCCAGAAACTTACCAAAGGTAATGAAAACTTGCATGAACAATTTATTTTACTAAAAAGATAAAATGGAGTATTACAAGGGCAAAGAATAAGAAGTTATGTACCTACCATAACGTTCCATGTTAGTTGTCTTCTCGCCTTCTTTCTTGCTGGTTGGGTTCGGAGCCAATCCTCGGCTCCGACTCGGCCATCTACGAAAGCTCGAGAGCTATTTACTGGCTCGAGGTCTCCCCTTATCCCACAACGCTTGGCGCTAGATACCCAGATCTCGTTTGGCAGAGCTAACACCACAGAAAAAATTTTAAAGGACACCTGTCCAAACTACAAGGTTTACCTACAGTACTAAAACAGAGGAGGACGTAACCCAGATAAGACTCAGCCAGAAGAAAAAGGCCTCAAAACGGGACTCTTTTCGGTCTGTCCAGGCTAGGGGGATGGAGGGTGGGACGCAAGAAAGAAGGCGAGAAGAAGACAACTAACATGGAACGTTATGGTAAGTACATAACTTCTTAATGTTAAGTTGTCTATCTCGCCTTCATTCTTGCTGGTTGGGACAGCGTCCCTAGCACCTTAGTCCTGGGTGGCTCATCGGAACAGACTTTTGAGCACATTTTGAGCACAGTGGAACCAAAATCAGCTCTATTCCTAGAGGCCATATCCAACTTATAATGTGAAATGAAGGTATGAGGAGTGGCCCATGTGGCTGCAGCACAAATAGATTCCATTGGTAGTCTAGCTTGAAAAGCTACCGAAGTAGCTAACGCTCTGGTGGAATGACCTTTAGATTTAGTAGGGAGTTCTTTATTTCTGATAAATCAAAGTAATAATAGAGGACAACCACCTGGATAAGGTTACTTTAGAAACTGGCAGGCCCTGTTTGCCCTCAGCATAGGACAGGAAGAGTTGGTCTGATTTTCTTGTATGCTTAGTCCTATCCAAATAAAAACGTAATTGCCTATGAACGTCCAGTTGGTGTAACTTTTGTTCAGTTTTGTTCGAATATTTAGGAAAAAAGACAGGTAGATCAATAGCCTGATTCAGGTTTGTTTCAGAAGGTATCTTGGGCAGAAAAGAAGGATTAGTCCTGGGTGAAACTCTATCCTTGTGAAACACAAGGTAAGGAGGACAAATACAGAGGGCTTGAAGGTCCGAAACTCTCCTAGCTGAGGTGATGGCTACCAAAAAAGAGAGTCTTCCAGGATAGTAATTTTTAAGGAACAGGAAGCCGCAGGTTCAAAAGGAGGGAGAATCAAGGAAGCTAATATCAAGTTTAAGTCCCACGGAGGTGGGGGATCTCTGACCGGGGGTCTAAGCAAAAAAGTCACTTTAAAAAAGGCCTTGCAAAGTTTGTGGGACATGATGCTGGTTTCTGACAGGCCAGAGTGGAAATTTGTGATAGCAGCTAATTGGACCCTAATGGTGGCAGACGAGGAACTAGCTTGAAAATGTTCTGCTAAAAAATCTAGAACGTGATGGACAGGGGCTGTAAAAGGGGTCTATATTCCTAGCCTCTGCCCAGAAAGAGAAACTTTTCCACTTACTAGCATAAGTCTTCCTGGTGGTAGATTTGTGCTAAGAAAGGATGATTTCACACACCGGCTGAGAAATATGTGGAAGCCTGGCTAAGGTTGGAAGTGGAGCAACCAAGCTGTGAGGTTGACAGACTGAAGGGATTGGTGCAGCCCACCCGACTGATGGACCAAGAGGTCTGGCACTGGGTCCAGATTCCAAGGCTGCTCCAGCAGATGAGGATGCAGGACTGGGAACCAAATTTGTCGAGGCCAGTAAGGGGCAATGAGGATCATCCTGGATCCCAATGCGGTCGCCTTCTGAATCAGTTTGGGAATTAGGGGAAAAGGAGGAAATGCATACAGAAGACCCCGGGGCCAATCGTGAACTTGAGTGTCTCTGGGGGAGTGGCCGGGGAGGGGGAAGAGAGTGAAGAAATTGTCGCACTTGTTGTTGAGAGGAGTTGCGAAAAAGGTCGCAGCAAGGTTGACCCCATCTGTGGAGAATTTTGTCCGCTACTGACTGATTGAGAGACCACTCGTGAGGCATGAGAATAGCTCTGCTTAGCCTGTCTGCTAAAACGTTGGACTTCCCGGGGATGTGCGTTGCTATCAGAAACCGTTGAGAGGAGATCGCCCACTGCCAAAGTCTGAGTGCTTCTCGACATAAGGGATAGGACCTGGTTCCGCCCTGCTTGTTGATGTACCACACTACACAGACATATTGTCTGTTTGAATTGCAATAGTCCCAGTGGGTACAGAGTCCTGAAGAGCTTGCAACGCTAAAAGCACCGCTCTCACCTCCAAGACATTTATGTGCAGGTGGTACTCTAGAGGTTGCCAAGTGCCCTGGACAGTCCTGCCCTGAAAAAGCCCGCCCACACCCGATCAGGGAGGCATCCGTGGTCACCGTGGCAACAGGAGGAGGAAGAACAAATGGTCTGCCTTGGAGTACTAGAGGGGAGACCATCCACCAAGCCAGGTGGTCTTTGCATGATTGAGTGATTATTATGTTGTGAGACATCGAAAGTTGTTGAAAAGACCATTGGGTAAAGAGCATCCACTGAAGAATCCAATGTGAAAACGAGCCAGGGGAACTACTATGATTGCTGCTGCCATGAGACCCAAAGTTTTTAGTACAAATCTGGCCTGAATCCTCTTGCACTGTAGTAAGACCTGCACATGTCAGCGAATGTCTGACACTCTGTCTACAGGAAGTTTTGCAGACAGCTCTTTTGTATTTAATCTTGCGCCTATAAAAGGTTATAGACTGACAAGGTGACAATGCAGACTTTTCAAAATTTATTGAGATACCTAGCTCGGGTTTGGATGGTATAATCCCTGGCTTGCAGTAGCTGATGCCTGGTGGAAGCAGTAAGGAGCCAGTCATCTAGATATGGAAACACCTGGAATCCTCGCCGTCTCAGGTGAGCCGTAACCACTGCCATTCATTTGGTGAACACCCTAGGGGCTGTGGTGAGACCAAAGGGCAGGGCTCTGAATTGATGGTGACTGCTCCCAGCCGGAAGCGGAGAAACCTTCTGGAGCGCCTGTCCATTTTGATATGGTAGTACGCATCCTGAAGGTCTATGGAGCAATCCAATTGTCCTGACCCAAAAAGGGTAGAATGGACTGAAGCGTGACCATCCGGAACGTCGTTCTTTGAACAGATTTGTTTAACCTGCTGAGATCTAAAATGGGTCTCCAGTCCCCTGTCTTTTTTGGTACCAAAAAGAACTTGGAGTAAATTCCGGATCCTTGCTGGTCTGCTGGGACTGGCTGGATGGCCCATTTTTCTAGCAGTTTTGAAATTTCTAGCACTGCTTGTTCCCTTAGACCGGGTGGAACTTCTGGAAGGGACTTGGTTGTTTGTACAGGGGTGTGTACAAAGGGAATTTTGTAACCCTCGGATATGATGGACCGTACCCATTTGTCTTGTGTGAGATGCCAGGCTTCTGGGTACAGTGACAATCTTCCCTGACTGCCTCCGAAGGTGGACAGTCGGGCAGCCCCTCAGGGGTGCCGAAAGGGTATGTCAGAGAAAGATTCTCTGCTACCCTGATTTTGCGGACCCCCCTCTGCCGGCGTCTATTATTGTTCCCTCCCCTGCCCCTGGAGGGAAACTCACCACATGTCAGGCACGACTCCCTGGGGTTTCCGAAACCACATTTTCCCACTCTTCTGACCCTTAGGGTATGGTCTAGAGGGAGTAGAAAAACGGACTCCCATGGCAGAGAGAGAGTCTTGCCTTCCTGCTCGCACCTGGTAAGAGTATCCTTCACCTGTGGTCCAAACAGAGCCGAACCATCGAAGGGGATATTGGTGAAGGACGCCTTAAAGGGGTCAGCAAAGTTACATAACCGCATCCAGGCATGTCTTCTCAAAGCCACGCCTGTACCTGCGGCCCTAATCGCCCCATTGGCTGCATAACAGATGAGCCGCATGGAGGAGTTGACGATAGAGTTAAGGGTCGCCAGCTGGGAGTTAATCTTATCCTGAGCCCTCGCAGCTGATGGATCCTGAAGGATATCCCCCAGTTCCTTGAGAAGATCCCTTTGAAGGCGGGTGAAATGACACAGATAATTCAGTGACCGCATGGAAAAGGTCGCCGAGGAAAACATCCGTCCATTGTCCTAGACTCTTTATTAGGTGGATGGACAGGCACCGAAGGGTCAGCCAACTCCTTCTTAGTGGCTGCTGCCACCACCATGGCATAAACGGGGACACCTTTTGTCAAAAATTGTTTGTTGGGTGGGGCTGTAATGAACTTAGTTGGCCTGCGGGGAGTTGGTTCCACTGTGTCTGGGGCTGACGACGCCCTTCAATCCTCTACTTCCATGAGTGGGTCGAAAGATGGAGACACCCAGGAGGTGGAAGGGCGAGAACCAAACGCGTCCAGGTATACCGACTCGTCCTCGGAAGGGTTAAGGGCAGTCCAGTTCCCCCTCTGCTTAAGGATCTCTAGGATGTCTGAAAAAGAGACATCTTCAGAGAGGGATCTTGGGGACCCTTCCGAATCCTCCAAGTCGGTATCAGACGTGACTGACTCGGGGGGAGTCGACATGTTTCCTCTTACATTTTCTCTTCCGAGGGGGCTCCTCTGAATGATCAGGGGAGGCCTCAGAAGAGGAAGATACACCCAATGGGGCAACCTGGAGCATCTGTTCTCCATGCTTCGGGTCAGGAGGGTGGACAGAGACCAATGCAGGCACCACGGGGACAGGAGCCGAAGGGACCAATCGAGGAGCCGACTCAAGAGTCAGCACGCTCCTCATGACCTCGAAGGCGCCCCCATCAGGCAGAGCAGAGGGTCCCCGCTCCGAAGAGACGCGAACCCCTCCCGGCACCAAGAGGGACGGCTCCGAGGCTGATGTTGGGGCCGAGCTCACCTGTGCCTAAGCCCCGAGAGGGAGAACAGGGTCGGACAAGGGTCCGAGGCCACTCGCCCCCTCGGAGCAGACGAGGGAGTCCTGGCACCGAGATCCCTCCAAGGAAGGAACCAATGAAGAGATCAGAGCTGACGAAGGAGCCGAAAGATGTGGTATCGGCTCCGACATTTCCAAGATTCGAGCCCCACCCAGCTCCGGCTCCGAACACAAAAGGGGAGTCGGAGGAGGAACTGCTTAAGACACCGGGACAGCCACAGTCTGTTGAGAAGGCTGGTTAACATTTTGGCCAGGGCCTGCCATTTAAGGAGTCTACTGACCACCCTCTCCAAGTCATGATCGGATAACCTGGAGGACCAAGAGGAGTGGGACCTATGGCTTCGTTCCGACTGAAGCAACGCTGACCTCGGAGCCAAATGAACCAATTCTAGGGAAGGGGACCTAGAACGTTTTTGTCCAAACGACGGTTCCGACACTAAAGTCGGAGCTGATTGAGGTCTAGGGATGTCAGATCCAGCCGGAGCCGAAGAGGAGGCAAATGCTCCGACCGGCGACGGCTCCGAACTGGGAGCCGACGGCTTGGCGGGCTTTGAGGATTTCCCCGACTGAGGCTTTGCCGGGGATCCCTCTGGCTTAAGTAAGCCTCTCAAAATAAGCTTGTTCCTATGCTCCTGCAGGACTCTCGGGCTGAAGGCATGACAGACCGAGCAGGAGTCCTGCAGGTGTAGGGAACCCAAACAATAAGCACAAGAAGTGTGACCATCTGTCAGAGACATCTTCTGACAGAACGAGTCACACTTCTTGAAGCCTGAAACTTTAGTATCCTTGGACATACGGCCCGGGGATACTAAAGAGAGAAAAATTAAACTAGTGCTTAAACAAGGCACACAGACACACTCACACACCTGCACTAGTTAAGCTAACAATAATAATAATAACCACAAAAAAAACTCACACACACACTTAACAACTATCCTTAATAAAAAAATACAAATACTAAAAGGCTAAACACTACTCCTATAGGTACAACAAGGGTGGAGTTAGCCACTAATAGAAACAAGGGGGGGGATAGAAACTCTCTAACAGAAAACGAGTTTACTTAGTGGGACAAACTAGGGGATACACAGTCTAACTACACTACAAGGGAAAGAATCTATATCTAAGAAAAATACAAGGTAAATATTAGCTAGTAATACCCAAAAAAAGTATTAATACGACCTGAGCCAGTAAAAGCTCAACCTCGTAGCTGAAGCGGCAAACGAGATCTGGGTATCTAGCGCCAAGCATTGTGGGATAAGGGGAGACCTCGAGCCAGTAAATAGCTCTCGAGCTTTAGTAGATGGCCGAGTCGGAGCAAAACCCAACCAGCAAGAATGAAGGCGAGATAGACAACTTAACATTGCATTATTAAGCAAGCGAAAGGCACAAACGGTTCATTAAACAAAATGTTTAAAATTAATATATTTGATAAAACGATTATTGGAAAAGCATACATGGGGTTTGGAATTACCTCAGAATTGCAAAACAAGCATATTTAGAGTAAAATGAGCACAAGAAAAAGTATAAGGGACATGAAAAAACATTAAACAAGCAAAACGAATATAATAAAGAGCAAAAAAGGGCACATTAAGCATAAATAAAGCAAGGAGACTGCATTGTTTTTTGCAAGTTACTGTGTTTTTGTTTTGACAAATTACTGTTTCACATTGACTGAAGCTATACAGGGCATAACTAGAGTTATTCAAAGTATCTAAAAGTGTGTAAAAGTGCTTACAGTGTGTGCTTATTACTGTGCATTTATTCCAAAGAGCTTATTTGTGTGCAAAGTGCAACTATTTCGTAAAGTGCAGTCAAAAATACAGCCATTTTGAAAAGTTTCCTGTGCTGGGTGTGTCTATTCGTAGAGTGCCACCATTACAGGGTGTTTCTTGCACTGTACAGTTATTTAGCAAAGTATAGCCATTTTGAGAAAGTTCAGTGTGCCGTGTTCTGTTTATTTGTAAAGTGCAGTTACTTCAAAATGTTTTTTTACTCTGGGCTTCTTCTGCCCCGTTTATTTGCACAGTGCAGTTATTTTGAAATGTTTCTTACACTGACAGTGATTTCAAGAGTATTCTTGTGCCCAGGAGACTTATTTTGCAAAGTTCAGTTATTCAGAGGCTTGTTGTGCTATTGGGTATAAGTACTGGCATACATTTCTGGCATGTATATGTGTGTGTGTTCGTGCATACTTGCAAAAGCCTTCACTGGTGTATGTTAATATGGCAAATGGATTTCGAAAACCTTCACCACTTGTTTTTGATCAGAATATTGCAGAGAATTGGAGAATATTTCAGCAAGAGTACAATATTTTATACAAGCAGCTTATTCTGACAAGGATGCAAGCACCAGGGCATTCATTTTGCTAAATTAGCTGGGTCAGAGGCCATTGAAAGAAAGCATTAATTTGTGTATGCACCAGCAGTATATGAAGGAGAAGGGGAAAAACGTCATATTGTTGTACAGACTGAATCAAGGGGAAGACCCCTAGTGTTTGAAACGCAAATTCAGGTAAATGTGCAACCCCCAGACAAATGTCACATTTCAGTGGTATTTATTTTACACAAGAGATCAAAAACCAGGAGAAACCTTTGCAGCTTACATTACTGACTGAGAAACAAAGCTAAAACGGGTAGGTTTGGTGACTTAAAAGATGAGTTGATAAAGGACAGGCTTGTGCGTGCAATTAATAGTGCTGCAGTGAGAAAGATTTTGTTTCAGGACAGTGATTTAATGCTGAGCAAAGCTATTGAGATTTGTCAAATCCATGAGGTTACAGAAAGGCACACAAGTATACTTGCAAGTGATAAGAGCATGATTTCAGCAGGCTCCTGTGTAAATGTAGACAGCATGCAACACATGGCTAGCAGAAGCAGGCTTAAGCACATGGTAGATGTAACCTCTGCGAGTGTGGTAGTTAAACCCATAGTTTTCCAGCAAGTTCTAAGATTAGTTTAGTGAGAAGGACATGCTCAGTACAGTACAAGGGTGAGTCAGCAAAACCCAAATCAAGCTTTATTGTTAACAATAAGTTCTGTCACAACTGTGGTGCAAATCACGAGTCTAAAAGAGAAAAGTGTTTAGCATTTGGTGAGCAATGCCACAAGTATAAAAATGGAACCATTTTCAAAAGTTTTACAAATCAAGCAAACTTCACAGTTATAAGGAAGGGTCACAAAGCAAGTTGATCATGTAGAGAGCTGCAACCCTACTTTCTATGTAGATGGTGCATCAGTAATTGGTGAAAAGGTTGATGCAGTAAATTTGTTGGCAAATAACAAAGTGTTTTGTACTGTCCAGATCAATGGTAAGTCTAAAGTAGACACTGGTTCAAAGTGTAATGTTAAGTCAGCAGACACACTTGCTAAAGTGAGAGCTGGTGAGCAACTTAATGTGGTCAGTTGTGCAAAACTTTGTTGCGTACGGAGGTGAAGAAATTCAAACCGAAGGCTTAGTACTGCTTTTATGTTATTTGGCTAGGGTACTACTACAGCTTACTATTCCATGCAGTCCGAAGACCTGTGCAATCATTACTGGGTCTCACACACAGTTTGAGAATGAATTTGCTTTCTTTTAGCAAAGAAGTCTATCATATAAGCACAGGTCCCAATTCCAGCTTCAGTGATGCTATTTTCGCAGAGTATGCTGATGCTTTCGATGGCAAGTTAGGCAAACTTCCAGTTGTGTATTTTATGAAGTCAGACCCAGAAATTAGTCCAGTGGTCACGCTAACAAGAAAAGTTCAGACAGGCATGCAGAATAAAGTCAAAGCTCAGTTAGATAAAATGGTGCGGCAAGGTGCAATTTGTCCGGTTACAGAACCAACTAAATGGGTGTCATCTATGGTAGCAGCCCATAAAAAAGGCTCAAATGAAATCAGAATATGCACTGACCCAAGAGATTTGAACAAAGCATTAAAGAGACCGCATCATCCTATGCATACAGTCAAGGAAGTCTCAGCTTTAATACCAAATGCCACTGCTTTTTCTCTCTTGGATGCAAAAAGTTCATTTTGATAAGTGACGGTTGATTGCAAATCTTCACTACTGACTACTTTCAGTATCCCATTTGGAAGATATAGATTCCTCAAGATGTCATTTGGAATACATTCTGAAAGTGAAGTCTTTCAGCATGCAATGGAGCAAATGTTTTCAGGTTATCCTTGTGCCATAACAGTAGATGATTTATTGGTTGGAGGCAATGGTGAAGCAGAGCATGACAGAAACCTTAGGAAAGTTCTAGACAGATTATGTGCAGTGAACTTGAAGCTCAATCCTCTGAAGTGCAAATTCAGACTACCAGAAGTTACATATGCAAGTCATTTACAGGTAGTCCCCTGGTTACGGGCATCCAACTTGCGGACAACTCGTAGATACAAACAGGCTGCCATAACGTTGGAAATAATGTAAAAAAAAAAATAAAGTTGCCCAAATGTGTGTGTGTGTGTGTGTGTGTGTGTGTGTGTGTGTGTGTGTGTGTGTGTGTGTGTGTGTACACGCGTCTCATGTGCGTCATACCCCTAAACCTCTTACAGCAAGAAATCTGGACAAAGCCATAAATAAAAATGTGGCAATTGTCCAATAATAGGGACAATTTTAATAAATATTGCTCTTATAAACAATGTTGATAGAACAGGTTTTACATTAGCATGAGTTTTCTAAAGGGTATGAATTCTGAAACTCAAATGTCAGTCATCATACCTGTCAAACTCTTACAGCAAGAAATCTGGAAAAAGCCATAAATAAAAGTGGGATAAAGGCCCAAAAGTAGGGACAATTTTTAAATATTGCTGTTATGAACTTGGAAAGTTGATAGAATAACAGGTTTTGCATTAGCATGAATTTTCTGAAGGATGTGAAGCCTGGAACTCAAATGTCTGTCATTATTTTCGAACAGCTTAATGCAGAGAATTTTGATTTTGATGTCATGGAAGTGCATAATTTTTCTACCACGAGATTTGATGAGCTGAGATACCATACAAAGATTGATCCAATTTTGCAAAAGCTCAACCACTACACATTAATATTGGGTGGCCGTCAAAGCAATCTAAGTGTACCACCTGAAGTGCAAACTTATTTTCCTTACAGAGATGAGATGTTGATGGAAGATGGCATTATTTTCAAAGGTCCTAAAATTGTTGTTCCTGCTTCCTTACAATGTGAATACATCCAGATTTTGCATCGTGGTCACCCAGGTTCCGAATCTACCAAAAGAAGGGTGAGAGGACTAGTATTTTGGCCTTCTCTAGCTAAATAAAGTACTTTCTTCTTGTTCGGTATGCAACAGTACTAAACCGCATTTGCAAAAAGAACCACTTCAGCTAAGACAAATTCCTGAACTACCTTGGGACAACAGTAGCCACTGATATATTCAAGTGGAACAATCAGCATTACTTAGTGTTGGTAGACTCTTATTCGAACTGGTTTGAGATCTATTTGCTACCTAACCTAACGTCCACTGCTGTTATCACAAAGTTGAAACATCTTTTCTCAGTCCATGGTAGTCCACAAAGTTATTTCTGACAATGGTATCCAATTTACCAATCAGGTGTTTCAAAAATTAGCAAACGAATGACACTTTGTACATATTACTAGTAGTCCAGAATACCCACAGTCAAATGGATTAGCTGAACGTGCAGTACAGAGTGCAAATCAATTACGAGAGAAGTCAAAGCATGACAATAAAAAGAAGTTATGTTCTTACCATAACGTTCCATGTGGAGTGTTCATCTCGCCTTTGTTCTTACATACGGGTTCGGAGCCGATCCTCGGCTCTGAGTCGGCCGCATAGCAAAGCTCTGCATCTTAGAGAAGCTCGAGACCAGGCTATATCCCACAATCCTCCCTGCCATTACTCAGATTTAGTTTGCAAGCAAACCAGACTAACAATAACCCTGAGGTGCTAAGGCTACATACTGCCACAAAAATTCAGAGACACTATCTCACTGACAAATTAACTAAAGGGTAACGAAATATACCATATGAGGTAAGAGGTAATATATACCCGGAAGAGGTAAAGACATGTGGACCAGACTCTAGTCCTACTCGTTCTTCCAAACGCGTGAAGGAGGAAAGGGGGGGAATGTAAGAACAAAGGCGAGATGAACACTTCACATGGAATGTTATGGTAAGAACATAACTTCTTTATGTGAGAGTGTTCAATCTCGCCGTTTGTTCTTGCACACGGGTAGCGTCCCTAGCCCCATCACCCTGAGTGACTCATGGAAGAACGTTCCTGAGCACAGTGGAACCAAAAGATGTCCTGTCTTTGGAGGCTTTGTCAACCCTATAATGAGCGATGAAAGTATGTGGTTTAGACCACGTGGCTGCCGCACAAATCGTGTCCAAAGGCAGGCGAGCTGCATGAGCCAAGGAAGTGGAGATGGACCTAGTAGAATGGCCTTTAGGTTTGGTGGGCAAGGCCTGATTTGACTTAGAATAACCAAAGGCTATACAATCAGTAAGCCATTTAGAAAGCGTACGTTTTGTAACTGCCATGCCCTTTTTATTGTCTGCAAATGCAACAAAAAGTTGATCTGTTTTTCTGTAGTCTTTAGTCCTGTCCAAATAAAATTTTAGCTGTCTGTGGACATCTAATTTGTGCAGCATATATTCCAACTTGCTGGTATGGTTTTTGAAGAAAGTAGGGAGTTCAATGGACTGATTAATATTTATGACAGAACATACCTTAGGAAGGAAGGACAGATTTGTTCGTAAAGAAGCTCTATCTGGGTGGAAAATTGGGTGGAAAATTAAGTAAGGCGGTTTAATTGACAGTGCTTGCAGCTCTGACACTCTCCGAGCTGAAGTAACCGCTACAAGAAAAAGAGTCTTCCACGACAAAAACTTCAGGAGGCAAGAGGAGGCTGGTTCGAAGGGTGGCAACATTAGTTGTGACAACAACAAATTTAAATTCTATGGGAATAAAGGGTCTCTGCCGGGCGGTCAAAGATGGAAGGAACCTTTCATAAAAAGCCTTACAAAAGCCTGTGGGACATAATAGAAGAACCATCCTCACCAACATGGAAGTTGGATATGGCCGCCAACTGTACTCTTAGTGTGGAAGTACAGGCTCCTTTAGTGGAAAAGGATGGATAGAAATTCTAGAACTTTATGTAAAGGAGCAACCAGGGGGTCCAAGTGTTGACTAGATGCCCAGTACACAAAGCGTTTCCATTTACTCTTGTAGAGTTTTGTGGTGGAAGCCTTATGAGAGGCAACCAAAATGCGTTGAACTGCCGGAGAAAGTAGATCAGACCTGGCTAGGCGGGGAAGTGGAGCAGCCAAGCTGCTAGTTTGAGGGATAGAAGAGAGACGGGTGAGGAACTCCCAACTAATGTGTCAGTAGATCTGGTACTGGGTCCAGGATCCACGGTTCCTCTGTTTGATGGGCTCGAAGAAAGGGAAACCATATCTGTCGAGGCCAGAATGGGGCTATGAGTATAACTGTCCTTTCCAGGTTCATGGCTTTCTGAAGAAATTTGGGAATCAAGGGGGTAGGTGGGAATGCATATAGGAGACCCGGGGGCCAATCGTGTATCAGTGCGTCCCTGGGGACATCCCCTGGAGGGGGTAGAAGGGCAAAATAGCTTCTGCATTTGGTATTCATCGGGGAGGCGAATAGATCGCAGCAAGGCTGGCCCCATTTGCAGAAAATTCTTTCCGCCACCTGTAGTTTGAGGGACCACTCGTGAGGTAACAGGATGGCTCTGCTCAACCTGTCCGCAATGACGTTGGATGACCCCGGGATGTGCGTTGCTATCAGAAAGCGACCTGTGGACTCTGCCCATTGCCAAATTCTCATGGCCTCTCTGCATAATGGGTAAGATCTGGTTCCCCCTTGTCTGTCTGAACTGCTACTGTTCCTAGAGGTAGGAGGGTTTGAAAGTGTTGCAACGCCAAGAACACCGCCCTCATTTCCAGAACGTTTATGTGCAGGTTGTACTCCATGTTAGACTTTTCCCCTTGGACTGTTCTTCCCTGAAAAAGTCCCCCCCCACCCTATCAGGGAAGCGTCCGTGGTTATAGTGGCCGTCGGATTCGGTAGAACAAATGGACGACCCATAGTGAGATCCTGACTGGACACCCACCATGAGAGGTCTCGCTTGCAAGAATCTGTTATCAGAATCTCGTGCGTTAGGGGTAACTGCTGGAACGACCACTGCGTGAACAGCAGCCATTGGAGGAGCCTCATGTGCAATCTCCCCATGGGAACCGCAATCAGGGACGCTGCCATGAGTCCCAAAACCTTCAACACCAATTTGGCCGGGGCTTTCCTGCATTGCAGTAGAAGAAGAACCTGTTCCTTGAGGAATGAAGCCCTTACTTGAGGGAGCTTTACCAATGTTAAGCGCGTATCTAGGTCCGCTCCGATGAATGAAATATGCTGTGAGGGCAGTAAGACAGATTTTTCGAAGTTTATGGAAAACCCTAGGTGGGAACAAAGGTTGACTGTATAGTTTCTGGCTTGTATGAGGCGACGCTTGGTGGTGGCGGTGAGGAGCCAGTCGTCCAGATAGGGAAACACCCGGAATCCTAGACATCTCAAGTGAGACTCTACCACTGCCATGCATTTGGTGAATACCCTGGAGGCTGAGGTGAGCCCAAAGGGCAGGGCTCAAAACTGAAAATGACTGGCTCCCAGCCGGAAGCGCAGGTGATCTCTGGACGGTCTGGCCATCTTGATGTGGTAGTATGCGTCCTTGAGATCTATTCGAGCACATCCAGTCGTCCTTCTGCAAAAATGGAAGGATCGATTGAAGCGTGACCATCTGGAACTTTTCCTTCTTCACGAAGGTATTGAGATTGCTGAGATCCAAAATGGGTCTCCAGTCCCCTGTCTTTTTTGGAACTAAAAAGAACCTTGAGTAAGTTCCGGATCCTTTTTGGTCCGCCGGGACTGGCTGAATGACTCTTTTTTTTTGAGCAGCTTCGAAATTTCTATTGCTGCTGGGCCTCGCAGATGGGGTGGCACATCTGGAGACCTTCTTTGTTGGGGTGGAGATGACATAAAGTTATTTTGTATCCTCTGGTTACAATGCTTTTTACCCAGGAGTCTGAGGTGAGAGTTAGCCAGGCCTGTGGGTATAAAGCCAAGCGACCCCCGACTGCCTCAAGAGCAGGACAGTAGGGCCCCTATTCAGGAGTGCTGGAAAGGCTTACCAGGGATAGTATCCCTGTCGCCTTGGTTCTGCGGACCCCCTCTGCCGCCGGGGCGGCATCTTCCATGTCTGCCCCCCCTCTGCCTCTGGGGGGGGGGTTCACTCTGTGTGGCCTGGAAAGATCCCCGAGTTCTACGGAACCACATTTTTCCGCCTCGTTGCCCTTTGGGATACAGTCTAGATGGAACGGAAAAACGGACTCCGACAGCAGACAGAGTCTTTCCTTCCTGCTCACACCGAGTTAATGTCTCTTTCACTTTGGGCCCAAAAAGAGTGGCACCATCAAAGGGGGCGTTGGCGAAAGAAGACTTGAAGGCTTCCGCAAAAGAGCACAGCCGCATCCAGGATTGTCTTCGTAGAGCAATCGCTGAAGCTGTGGCCCTACTCGACCCTTCAGCCACATATGAGATGAGCCTCATGGACGAGTTCACTACGAAGGTAAGGGTGTTAAGTTGTGCTGTTACCTTATCTGAAACAGCAGCATCTGTGTTACCCTGGAGGGTATCTCTCAGCTCCTTGATGAGATCCCTCTGTAGTCGTGTAAAATGTGTCAAATAGTTTAGCGAACGCATGGAAAAAGTCGCTGAACTAAAAACACGCTTCCCGTATCTGTCCATAGTCCTAGAATCCTTATTAGGAGGATGAACAGACGAGGAAGACTCCAACATCTCCTTTTTAGTGGCTGCGGCCACCAACATAGCGTCAACCGGGACTCCTTTGGTGAGATAAAAGTCTTGTCCTGGGGAGCGGTAATAAATTTACTTGGTTTTCGAGGGACCGGTTCCACTGTGTCTGGTGTCTCCCACGCCCTTCGAGCAATCAAATCCATTAACTCATCGAAGGGCGAAGTAACCCAGGAGGTAGAAGGTTGAGCACCAAATGCCTTCAGCAACACCGACACGTCCTCAGTGGGGGCTAGGGACTGCCAATCACCCCTCTGTTTTAATATCTCCAAGATGTCCGCAAATGAGACATCCTCGGAGGGGGATTTTGGGGACCCCTCTGACTCATCCAAGTCAGTGTCAGAAGTTAGAGATTCCTGTGGGGAATCTAAGTGCCTCCTCTTGCACAATCTTTTCCTCGGAACCTCATCGGAGGGAGATTCCGGTGAGGCCTCCGAAGAACAGGGGACATCCTCTGGGGATGGCTGAGACAACGGTGCTCCACGCTTTGGATGTGTCGTGGGAACAGAAACAGAGAGCGGCTCCTTAAGGGAGGGAGAAGACGCGTCCGATGAAGTGGTTGTCTGTGTAGACAAAACCTTCGTCATAAGGTCAAAAACCCCTGAACCTCGGGTCGAGGACTCCCCCGGTTCCGAAGAACATGGAAGAATCCGAGACACGGGGCCCATGGGTCTCGACCCCGAGGACTGAGCCGAGCTGATCTGCGCCGAGGCCCCGAGAGGGAGAGTCGGCACCGAAAGGTCGGTACGACTCTCGGTCCCGGAACCAAGGAGAGATAGTCGACTCCGCGACTCACCTATAGGTTCCAATGGAGTAGAGGTAAATGGTGTCGATCGTTCAATGGACGGTTTCGGCACCGAGGGCTCCACCATCATCGGCTCATCCTCTTCTGGCTCCGAAGACTGGATGGGTCTCGAAGGAGGACCTGTTGGAGATAAGGGAAGGCCTTCTAGTTTCGACACCAATTGGGAGGAAACTGCAATCAATTTGGAAAGGACCGTGTTCTCCATAAGTTTCTGCACGACACGATCCACATCAGTATCGGATAATGGTCTGGAAGATCGGGTCGAAGGGGCCGAAGATGGCACCGACCGAAGGATAGACGGTGGCGGTAGTTCCGACACCGGTTCCAAGACATGGGGCTCAGTGAGAGATAAACGTTCGCTCAGCCCCGAAGTCTGTGGAACTGGCGAACGAACTTTAGAAGATGTACTCGGAGCCGATGACATGGGCTCCGACATCTTCGACCCCTTCGAGGACTTAGAAGCCTGGTCAGACTTGTCCAAGGCCTCCTGGAAGGCAGGCCTAAGAAGTCCCCTGTCAATAAGTTTCCTGCGTCTATCTGTCATGACCCTCCCACTGAAGGAATGGCAAATAGAGCAATCCTCTTGCAAGTGGAGAGGGCCAAGACAGTAGACGCAGGAAGTGTGGTTGTCAGTGATGGACATTTTCTGTCCACACTGACATCTTTTAAAACCAGACTTGGCTTTTTCAGACATAACAGTAAACTGTAAGGAAGAGAGAATTTAACACTAGCTAATATTAAGGAAGAAATTAAAGCTATAGGTTAAAGAAGGGTAGGCCCCAAAAAGGGAAACCTATAAAAAACTAACTACAATATACACACACACACACACACACACACACACACACACACACACACACACACACACACACACACTATATAGTATAGAAAATAAAATATCAAAAAACCATAGGAGTATAAGAACTTTTGACAACAAAAAAAGACTATCTTATCGGTCTAACAACAGTTTTCTCTGGTCCGAGCTCTCTGAACGATGTGACCCGTTGCAGTGGCAAACTAGATCTGAGTAATGGCAGGGAGGATTGTGGGATATAGCCTGGTCTCGAGCTTCTCTAAGATGCAGTGCTTTGCTATGCAGCCGACTCGGAGCCGAACCCGTGTGTAAGAACAAACGGCGAGATTGAACACTCTCGCATCTGTCTTTTTTAATTTACTCAATCGCAGTCTCATACCCTCATGACGATACACTTGGCAAGCCTGCTCAGGGACATCTAAGCAAACCAGAACAACATTGCCTATCAAGTTCCACTTTGTTGAGGCCTAAAGCAAAGAACAGAACAATCAAAGCCTATGATAAATCAAGCAGATTTCTTAGCCCATTGAAAGAAGGTGAGACAGGAGACAGTGAGGATACAAATTGTTTCAACCGGATTGGTCAAGTACCAGGTATATGTGTCTAGCCAAGCTCCTACTTTGTGGAATCTGAAGGTGTGGAGTACAGGAGAAATCACAGACTTCTTCCTGTATCAGAATCGATATCACAGCATTGTTTGTGATACAGACTCTAGATCTCAGAACAATTCAGACAATATTCCTGTTGCAGAACATGTCTTAACTTCTACTTCCGATTCCTGATAATGTTCCTGATATCCCCAAAGTTGAACATTCGGCAGAAACAGTCCTAGTTGCTAGACCTAGTTCTAATTTCTATGTCACACTATTTGGTCGTACTTCCAGACTTGGTGTGAAATACACAGCAACCTGGACATAATTTTCTATATGTATTTACTTGTGGATAATTGCCTGGTAAATAATTATTTGTATCAATTGCATGACAATTAATGTCACCAATGCAAGACTCATTTCTCAAAGAGGGAGAATGTAGAATAGTGTGTGTGTGTGTGTTGTACCTTTAAGAAGCATTTCAAGGACAGCATGTACATATAAATTGCAAGCACATGCTAGCTTCAGTGCCATTTTGAGAGTGCAGCCACAGAGAGTGTGCATGTACGAGTGTGATCGCTAGTTTATAAGTTTAACTTAAAGTTTTTAAGCCTCATTCCAATGTACACAATATAGCTGCTTAAACAGAACCCACAGAAGTTCATCCGTTTCATCCTGACCAGATGAGCGACAATATGAATGGCCAAGTCTGGTGAAATATATTATTCCTGGGAGCAAAATGTTCATGCTGATCATCAGCTATGGAACAGAAAAATGCCCAGGATGTGGAAAGTACAGTTGTGCAAATAAACTTATAATAAAAGTAGATGTTTGAATGACCACTGCTGCAGTAGCCTTCGTTATATACATTATATCCTGCCTGCAATGTAAACAGACTGCCAGCTTCCAAAGCTTAATGACACCTTCCATGTGTCTAAGCCATGGACAGCTCAAGCGGGGCCAGGAAAAAAAAGTCAGTTGGCTGGGTTCCAAGCAACTCAGTGCTTCCATGCCAACTGAAAGAGGGAGGCTATAGTTGTGAAAAAGGTCAGTTCTATGTACGGGGAAATCAATGTCCTGACCCTGGCAACAAGAATCATACAAAAATAAGGAGAAAGGAAGGAGGGCATTGTTTCTGCAGCAGTGATCAAACACCCACTGTTGTGTTTAGTTACACAACTGTAGTATGCAAATCATTTGATCTCTGCAGCAGTAACCTTAGCTATTTGGGTAATCTACCACAACTAGGCTTGGGAGGAGGAAGGTTAAGGGTCCAAGAGCCCCTGGAGAATGGTCTTAGCAAAGCCATCTCTTATACCTAGAAAAGGAGTCTAATTTGTAGTGCTTTGTAAAAGTATGCACAGAAGACCAAGATGCTGCCTCTAGAATACTTTGCGAGTCCACTCTTTTCCAAAGTACTAGTAAAGCCAAGGCCCTAGTACTGTGCCTTGAATGGACTTATTATAATGTGGAAAACAAAAGGAAATGGCATGGGACAATCATTAAGAAATTGTTTTCACACTAGTTGTCCTTGTTTCTTAACTTCATAAGAAATGAATAACCGGTCACAATTTCTGAAAACTGTAGTTCTGTCACGACAGTATCAGAGTTGTCTATAGACATCCAGACCAAGAAGGATCCATTCTCCCTAATTTCAAGTTTTAGAAAGAAGAGGGTGAGAGTATAGGGTGGCTAACTCTGACACCACTTCAGGCAAAAATGAATCATTCATTCGCAAAGAGACTGAAGAAAATGAGAACATAACCACATAAATCTTGTAAGAGACCCAGTAGTTGCTAGTCTGAAAGAGGCATCACCCTTAATCATAAGCATTTAGAGATCATTTATCCTCAGAAAAAGTCTGTAATAAAAATATCCTCCAACGCTGGAGTACAGAAAGAAGAGCTGTATGCAGAGGAAATTTCAGTTGTAATAAATCATTTTTTCTAAAGAAACTAGAAAGTCATATTGCCCACTAAAAATACAAATTCATTCTAGCAATGATTTCAGAAAAGAAACATTCTTCCAAGGGAAACGCTTCCCAGAAATCCGATGCCTGAAGAAAAATAACGGAAGTAATTTCCTGTAATTCTATTCCCTACTCAAGAGTGGGAATAATCAGATACTGAAGAATTTATTTTCCTTCTACCAGAAAAGCTAGAATGTGAAGGGAGCCTGAAGAAAGCCCGGAGCTAAACCCAATAAATTCTCCCTATCTAGGAAGGCAGAGACAGGAGAAGATACAAGTTTAATTTTTTGCTTCTTTTAAACAGAAAATCCCCCAGAAGCAGACTGTCTCATGACAAGATCACCTTGGGTAACAGGCATCTTAGTTCAGCTAGGAAGAGAAAGATTCCCTACACCTTCCTCTGGGACTGACAAGACTGGTTCTCCTATGCCAGCTGTGGGCACTCCAATAGTAGTAGAGGATGTCTCCGACCCATTCATGGAGGCTGAAGGGACTATACCAGATAGAGCCAAGGAAGAATACGAATGTTCTGAGAAACCAGAAAATGGCTACAGCAGAATCACCCATCTGTGACTGAAACAAAAAAAGCAGCCTGCTGAAGTAACAAAGGCTGTTGAATAATTTTCTTAATCTTCTGTTCAGAGGAAGAACAGAGGAACCAATGAGATGTTCTATAATTAAGCTGAGAAAGAAGCTTGAAAGTGGCTAACAATGTCAGCAACAGTCTATAAACATGTAGGTTATACACAAGTAGTGGTTCCACAAAAATAACAGTGACAAGCACAAAGCAGGGGGGAGTCTTTTTTTATACACAAAAAGTATACTACACATGAATTTAACTGAAGTTTGCAATAAAAATAGACAATCAGAACACACTGCAACTGGAAGGAGCGTCTCAAGACTGTCCCAAAAACAGTAAAACCTTAGCTAAAAATAAAAAGATCTTCACAAAAAGTAGTGCTTCAGTCAAAGTGGAAAGTGTTTCCCCTGAAGGGAACTTATCTGTCCAGCATGAAGAAATGCTACCAGACCATCAAATCCTTGAAAGCTCAGAACAGGAGGTGGCAGGAAAGCTCTAAAGGGCTTGGCAATCAGAATGCCGATTTTCTCCAGCCCTGCTAGGGTATTAATGGTCTGGGCACAAGGAAGGGGCTCGTAAGTTTTGGAAGTTGGCCAGTTGTTATATCCTAAGCAGGATGCAACCCATATAGCTAAGGTTACTCTAGCAGTGATCAAATGATGAACATCTGCTGAACAGGAAAAACTCTGTATCCACAGTCCATTCCCAGAAAAATATGGCCTTTATGCAGAAGGAACAAGACCATTCAATGCCTCCCCATTTGCTGATAAAACTACCAACATACTGTTGTGTGAATCATGATGTGACCACAGAGAATGTAGTGTGCTAATATCTGAAGCTCGAACTTAGCTGTTCTCATTTCTACTCAGTTCATGAGATGGTAGAACTCTAGAAGACACCAATTTTCTTGGAAAGTGTGGGAATGATAATGGCCAGGCTTGGAGGCATCAGTGTAATGGAAGCCCCTGGTTAAGGCTATTAGAAGTGTTACAGAACTAAAATGAGCTCAGGGTCTGACCACAACCAGTTAATAGGGAGCAAGGAGTAGGGTTTTTACCGTTTAGGAGGCCTCATTGCTCAGACCAATGTGACTTGAAAGTCTACTGCAGACTCTTCAAAGAAAGAGGGCATTCTTGGGGGTTTATCTGGCATTACCACCATTAGTTGTCATGTTAGTTTGGACACATCAGCTCTAGGTAGATAGATAAATGCCAGGCTTAATGTTCTGAACTCAATGAATGGGAGACCGGTCCTGGTCAGGATAGAATACAACCAACAACCTATACAAGGTAAGCAACTGTACTGGAAAGACAGACTTTTTCTTGCTGACCACAATGTCAGTTTCCAAACAACTTCATTATCCAGCCTCTGATCTTTAGCAGGTCTTGCTTTGGATGCACCCACTAGCATTCAATCATACATGTGCAGAAAGACCAAATTCTAGAGGGTCTTCAAGCATGCAGCAACCACATATGCTATGCATTTTATGAAAACTCTTAGAACAGGAGAGAGGCTGGTAGCAGATGGAACTGAAAATGGCATGGTCAGGCAGCATGCAGAGCAACTTGCATCCTGATTTTGACATGAATGTACCCATCATAAGGTTCAAAACAACACAGCAAAGCCTTCTCTACTAAAGGAAAGGAATAGCAGCTTTCAAGTGACTATGCAGACCCCCCCCCCCCCCGCCAAGACGAACAAGATATAGGTCCATTTCAGGTATCTGAACATTTTGGCTAAAAGAAAAAAAATGGGCACAATATCCCTTTGTTTTCCTGGCAGGATGGACTGCTTAGCTCTGTTTTGAAAGAGGTATAGTGCCTCCACTCTGACTACAGAACAAACAACTGGGTTTGGTAGAAATGACTGGAATGGGGGATAGGAACAAAGTGCAAAGAATAGCCAAGTTTGCTCTCTAGTATCAGGTCTGTCTCTGGCAAGGGGAACCAGGCATAGTAATGGAGGACCAGCCTTCCCCAGAGCACTTTTTCTCAGAGGTGGTGGAGCAGCCTACCAAGACTGGAGGTATCAACAAAAGCAGCAACTCCTGCCACTTTGATCCTGTCAATAAACCTGGTATCGGAACCCTGACATCTACTATACACCTGTTAGTGCAAATGGCCAGCAAAGCTCTACTAGCAAATCTGCTGCAGTCTACCCGACTGGTATCAGCAGAAAGGACCTTTAACAGCTCTTCTGCATCATTTGATAAGACTATTCATAAACCTATTAAATGACCACACTGACGGTCAAATTCTACACCAACTACAATTTCCAATTGAGAATCTATCTTTGGGCTATAAACAAAGAGAACCCACAAGTAGGACAATTTTACATTACAAACAACTGGATAAGGTGCACACAGCAGATGACAGATGGCTAAACCAGTGCCTGCTACCCTGTTTAATGTATCTACAGGGTTCCCTAAAGAAATGTCAACACACCAAAAATATAACAGAATAGTGAAACTCTAACATTGCTCTCCTTTTGTGGGATTCTTTTTCTGTGCTGCCGGGGGGGGGGCAAGCTCACCTGCACCCCATGAACTTATGCCAACTCACAGATCACCATACCTTGGAGAAAAAGGGAATATTCTGAGAAATGGAAGTCTCAGACTTGGTATATCTTTCGGACATTCAGTCTCCATATTAATGGACTCACTAAAGCAGGTCCCGACATTTCATCTTCAGAGTTTATAAGTCACCAATGCCACCAATTGGAAACTAGAAGCAGTTGCTAAATGGCTTTCAGAAATCCTTCATTTATCCAACAGGGGGTGATCCACAGTTTCTACAGGCTTACGCAGAACTTTCCACTGAAAACAGAGTACACTGGAAGGGTAGTTTAGCGCACTCATCGGTAAAGTGGAAGAGGAGAATACGCATTTTTTATGGCAATTCACAGCCCACAGCTCTGTATCAGAGATAAGCAAACTTTCTAAGCCATAACAGTTTATGTCTCAACATAGCTGCTGAAACAATGATATCAGGTTTGGGAGAAAAGCACAGGCAAAGTAAACTTAAGAGAGACTAAAACATTCTGAAGGCATTTCATAGGACAGGAACCATACGTGAAGCCTGATAGAGAGCCTCATATGCCCCTTGCAAATGTCTCCGAGATGAAATATCCACAGCAGGCCAATGACAGCATTTATACATATACTACAACAGCTCACCAAAAGGTGGGAGAGAGGGTCCCACCACAGAAAAGGTAGGGGAGCCCTGATCATCCTCTTCAGAATCCACTGTCAGTTTTTCATGAGAAGTACCAGACTCTAAAGCCTCCACCTTTGAAATGCTACACTCTTTAGGGGAAGCAGTAAAGTTGGAGGGAAGGACAAGAGATTTTACTTCTACTGGTGCTACACGGTCTCTGTGAAAAGAAGATGTCGACAGTCTTTGTATGGAGGAAAAAAAGGTGGCAAAGGATACCACACAATGTGCCAGGGAAGAGAGACACTGCAGGAACTGGATGACAAGTGACAGTGGAATGAGGATGTCGCAGCAGATGTCCAGGTGGTGCATGGTATCCATACAATGTGCTTGAACTGTAGTTCCAAATGCCAGTGGTGGTCCAATCCAAGAACTACTGTTAGGGTATAGACCAACAAAAGACAAACTGAGACAGGGCCTGACACCAAGGCTTCTATTTGGAGAGTGCTCAAGTCAGGCTGGACCAACAGCTGATTCAGTGTCAAAAAAGGGGATGACAAAGCCTGGTGACTGCTCACCTCCTATTAACTGCCCATCAAGAATGGAGTGACATCAAGTCATACAACAGAAGAAGGCAAAGAGGATGCTTGGGTTGCAGTCATGGAGTAGGCCAATATCAGCCCGGGATCTGATGAAGGAAGGCTGCAGCAAGGCAGAGAAGCTGGATGACAATCTAGGTCATTATTTGCCCATGAGAATGCAGTGGCAGGCAAATCACACTTGCCAGGAATTCTAATAACTGAAGAAAATCCAAGACAAAAGGACAGGACTCCTCAAGAAGTGGGTGGAGAGACTATGCTAGCAAAACTGCCTTAAAGAAGAAATCCCTGAATTGACAGGGGACTGAGAAGGTGGGAGACAAAACCAACCTAAAAGAAAGACTAGAAAGAACCGGAGGCTAACTCCAGTGATGGTGATGAAAGGCTGAAAGAGGAGATGGCATTTGGGACTCCAGAGTTTAAGGAGGCAGCTGTACTGCACAAGATACAAATGCCTCACAGGTATCTAACTACGTCCTCCTTACTCTGCATCTTGGTGACCTTTTGACAAAGGAGGCAATTCTTATGAGCCAAATAAAAAAGGCAACAGGAACAATATGTGTCATTCTGCTACAAAGCATGTGTGCAGCAGATTTGCTTTTCAAAACCTATACCAACTTTGCAAAGCCATGATAATTTTATTTTATTTATTTTACATTTGTTGACTGGGATTGTCCGACTGAGCTGAAGAGCCCTTTTTCAACGGAGGCCCGGGGAGAAAAGCTCCGACACATTATACAATTTTCATTATTAATTAGCATTAAACAGCAATGTTACAGGATTATTACAAGGCATTAAGTAGCAATACAATGTTATACAGTGACAATAAATCAGGAATATAGCATAACTATTTCAAGATGTATAAAAAGAAATATGTCATTAAGATGAGTATAGTTTTTGGGGTAAGTGGTTACAAAAACCCAGTTTTATCATAATGTAGTTGCATGAAGGCAAGACAATTACAATAGAATGTTTCTCTGAGGCAATTTGCTTAATCGATTTTAGAAGACAGTAAAAGAGTAGTCAATGAAGATTAGAGACAGCTAGTGAGAACAGTGAGTTAAGGGCAGAAAGTAGATTAAGGTATGAGAAGTAGGGGATGTTTGAGGAGGGAGAGTGCAGTGGCAGGACCAGTAACTTTTAAAGTGCTCTTTGGTGACGGTCTTAAATTGTTTAGGATGTGTAAGGGTCCTCATTTCTAGTGGGAGCCTATTCCAGGCAATAGTGGGGTGATAGCTGCACATGTTGAGTCCAAATTTAGACATGGGTTTGTAGATTTGTAGTAAAATTTGTAACAAAGTAATAACTGCAGAACTATAAAAAAAGCCTTAATAACCAAATGGATAATGTCAAACAAGGAGATGGGCCAAGCCCTGCTTTCGCTCAGTTGTAGGAAAGCAGTGGGAAAGGCAAGTACTGAAAACCAGATCACATGACTACCTTAGATCCAACAAGGCAGGCTTAACACCTCAGAGGAAAAGCAAAGAAAACATTTGCTGACCAATATGCACAGCTTGAGAATAAGTCCTCAAAATATACAGCTGCCACACTGTATATGCCAAAGAGATCCTTCCACATCACTGTCAATTTTCACACAGACCTTCAACATCAAACCAAGATGGTTTCAAACCCATGCACTTGAAACGCGTCTATATCTTATCATCGAAAGTTCACTTAAATGAAGCACAAAAGGTCAAACTTTATTGATCGATTAAGTAAGACATTGAATAACGTAAACAAAACAAATTTAAAAAAAAAAAACTAAATGGCGTAGACAGGGGGCAAGCCCCCCTGCACCCTCCACACCCCCTACTTAAATATACCAACTCCGAGACCGCACTACATTGAGGTAAACGAAATCTCCCCTTATGGAGATTTCCGTTTACTTGCACAATGTTCTTCACTTTCGATATTGTCGTGCCGACAATATCAGACTCGATATTGTCAACTTACGACAATGTGAAGTAGACTCCTCAAAACAAAGCACGTCTCTGAACAAACAGAGCAGAGAGTCATCAAAATGTGCACGTCTGCTTGGCATATACAACATGATGACTATCTGGAAAGATCATGGTTTGCAATATAAAGGAAAGTGATACATTTTTAAGATCTTCACTTACAAGATAAGGCAGGTGTTTTCCAGAATTTGTTCACCAGCAACTAATGTTTTTAACTAACCCAGTTAAGCATACAGTCATGAAACTACATTTGCGGAACAAACGACTTTCACTAGGAAATGCAAGAGAACTGTGATATTTCCACATTCAGCACATGCATGGTGTACATAATGCCAGACAGAACCTACCACACAGACTATTCTTCATGGGGGGGGGTGCTTCCTTCTCTAGTGGGGGAATTTCAGAAATCTGCATGCACTTTCTAATGTTCATTTTTAACTACAACCGCAAAACCATAATAAAAGTAGAAGAGGAATACAATAAGTGCAGTTTTTTCTTCAGGCACACAGAAATAAAAAGGTGTTTATCCTCAATAAAACTCCAAAAGTAATTTTCAAGTGAAGTTTAAATCTGATTCTCAGTTCCACACTGTCCAAACACTTTACCTGGCAAAGTTGACTGATTGTTGCAGCCTCCTTCACTGACACAGGCAGTTGGTCTTCAGCTTGATCTCTGACTTAAACCTAAACTAGATTCAAACTGTTCAAAACTATTTATGCATTTATCCATTCAATGCTTTATCCCATTCAGAACTGGGGGGGGGGGACGGTCTGGAGCCAATCCAAACCAGCAGCAAGTTTCAGGCATGGAATAAATCCTGGTCAGTCTGAATGCCCACTAACTCATTTATCTGTATGTCTTTTGAGTCTGGAAGGAAATGCGCACAGAGTATATGCATATTGCAATGAAGCCACCAAAGCAGGGAGACAAAGGAGTCAGCAGCACTGACCACTGTACTATTGCACTGCAGTAGACATTAAATGGTCAGTCTTGTAAATAAGAAAAGTTACGTATAGCAAAAATACTGTTGGTATTACTTTGCCTCATCACCGAACATCTCAGACAAAGCATAAAAAAACATGCATACATTCAGATGTATACATCTTCATAGCCCGAAATGACTACTGACCAAGAATGGCTGGTTGATTGTAACAGAGCAAGTAAAAGACTTTTTTAGTAATAAGCTTAACCCTACTCAGTAGCAGTAGATGGAGAACATAAGAAATGAGCTGTGTGTGCACTGCTCAGTTTATGAGGGAAAGGAACACTTAGCAAAACGTTAACTCTATTCTGAATAGCTGAGCTAGCAGACCAGCTGGTGCAACTTCCTTCCTCTTTCGAAACACTGCCATGCACACAAACTTCCTATGCGAGAAAAAAAAAATTTGCAGTCAACATGTACCGAGTTGGAGTGTGCATTGACCGAAGATCCGAGTAAACGACAAGAAACTGATCAACACTAATCAGTATGTTCACAGTGGCATCAACAATACAAAAACTCAATGCTGCAGTAGTTAGGGGACATTTGGCATCTATCTTTGACCAGTTACAAGATGGTACACAAAAATGCAAGGTGGGGGGGGGGGTACTCCTTCACCTGTTGTCTGAAGCCCCAAAACAGCATATTCTGAGCAACCACCAAAGAACTCTTAAAAAATGTAGCAATCGCAGACAAACTAATGCTTGCAAGCAAAAACAGAAATGCATTTGCTCAGATTGCAAGCAGAGAGAGAAATGCATTTGCCCAGATTGCAAGAAAAGCTTTTTTTTGTTATTTAGAAAATGCTTAGTGGCAACCCACTAACATAGAACAGCAGTATATACTAATTGAAAATCTACCGGCACAAGACTGATTCTTGTTCCAAACAGAGTCTAACACACAGAAATGTGCCAGAGCACAGGAAAAAAAAAAAAAAAAACACGCAAAGAAAGCGGTTTTAGTTTGGCATTTTTAGAAATGTTGAGTGTAAAAACACTATTGAGAAAACAGTTTCCATTACAAAGGGTTCGCTATGGTGATGTTTTCCACAGGTATGTACATATGCTTGACAGCAGATGATTCGAGTACCATACTACAGCGCATGCCTAATGGGTAGCTACAATAGCACAACATGCAGTCATGCTGACTTGTTTACTTACTTATTTTAGTTTGTTAACATGGTAAGAGAACTGGTCTGTAGCCCCTTTTCAACTGTAACCCAGGCCAAAACAAGCAGATGCAACAAATTACAAGTCAAAAGAAAGATCAACACAATGTACAGTAACAATGTAACATCCAGAACAAATATAGCAACAGTGTAACTTCTATTTATTTATTTAATTTGTCTTTGTTGACCATAAAGTCTTACTGGGCAGAGCCTATTTCAGCGAAGTCCGGGGAAAAAATTAGATCACAGAACATTTATATTAAATACATTTTAGATTATTCTCAGGAAAAGTTACATTTCTCATAATAATAATAAAAAATATACGCAGTGAAGTATTTACATCAACAATTCTAAGCCTATACAGTTCTTGTAGCTCTAAAATCTTGCAAGAGGAAAACGAATGGATACTGTAGAAGGGAAAAAAAAGTTTAGTGGCCTTACATTTCAGTAAAGAAAGGTTTGCAAGGAGTTCAATACTGGTGATGAAGTAAGTTATAAAATTATGTAGGATGGGAGATTTTAGTATTGTATAAACTTGTTAAGAGTTCAAGAGATATAATGAAGTCAGTCATAAAACTATTTAGAAGCACACTTTTCAACCTCTAAGCACAAGAAACCTGCACAAAACTAGAAATAATGGAGGGACAAAGGCCCAAAAATAAGGACGGATTTTAAATACTGCTCCTATAACTTAGAAAGTTTCCAGAATAGCAGGTTTTGCATTAGTATGCATTTTCTTTAGGATATGAAGTCAGAAACGCAAATGTCCACCATTATTTAATGACTTCAATCCTCAACAATTTTCTCAAAAAACACACATTTTATGAGAAGCACACCAAAACTATGAGGCAAACATCTGGATGCTGACAGAAAATCTGGACAGTTGAGAGGCATGTTTAGGACAGGAGGGGAGGGGAAATAGCAATGTGTAGGAGGATAATGTAAAAGCATATGACGGCATGGTACAGGATTAGTTCGACTTGCACTGCCTGTTCCAAACTGGTCAATCTAGAAGGTTTAGAACTCAGGTAAAGACAGGATGCATGATGGAGCAAGAAGGCAGTTAGAAAGAAAGATGAGAAGTGTTATTTAAGACAAGGATGAAAAGGGATATATTGAAAATGAATCCGAATCTAGATACAGTAAATCATGCATGACAAATGACATGCAGTAAAAATGCACTGGGGAGGAGAATTAAGCTTTTACAGTATTAACGTGAGAGATGATATTCAATAATACTTGTGTCTTTCGGCTTTTCCCGGTTAGAGGTCGCCAAAGCGGAACTCCGGTCTGCTAATGATTGGCAGTAGATTTTTACATGCAGAGTTGCCAGCCCTGACGCACAACCTTCAACGAAGGTATGCCCATTCACGCAAGTCTCCACACAGAGAAGACGCTTTTGCTGAGAATCGAACAGGACAACGTCTTACTGTGAGGTGACGACGCTACCGCAGCACCACCAACTCAATAATACTAATGTGCTTAATTCGCTGCTGTGCTAATCACAAATGGTTGGATACATACTCGCGTAAGCCAAACATCTTTACAGCTCTTTCAAGATGTTCAAAACATTTGAAAACAGAACCTATTCTGTACAGGTGATTCTGTGTTAAATGCAAATGTAACTATACTTTTCATATAAGCCATATATCTTATGTAATTAGTATTTTTTTATTCTGTACTGCATACTCTTAAACATCAAGCATCAAGATGAATGCAGGATTTATTGCATACACTATATAATCAAGTCCTGCTGCAGTCACCTGTGCAACTGAGTTATGTAATTACAGGAAACAAATTTAATATGATATATGACCAACACTCATCTGTAAAGTGGGTGAATTTTTTTTTCTCCAGGTAAGACTATACTTTTTCAATTCACTGATTTGGATATTTAGTTATGAATGGTACTCCAACAAGCTGGTATTAGCATTCTGCAGGCTTTTGGGGAGCAGCTAGCATATGGTGGGAGAGGGATATCAACTACTGACATAATTTGAAGGAAAACTGCCAACATTGGTAGTCAGGAGCATTTGGTAGTATAGAACAGTGGTGTTCTCCACTACTGGAGAGAGAGGAATGAATCCCAGTATTTTGTATCATGGTTTGAAACAGCAAATAGTTCTGGGGAGAGTGCAAGAACATGATAGAAGACTATGAAGCAGCACTTTGCCTGTAATACTTTGCCTAGCTTCTAAAGGTCAGCAGTTTGGATATATTGTGCACAACCTTTACTTGAGATAACACCTTGTTAACAGAGTGAGGTGTAAAGGAAAGATTCAGATTAAGTGCAATTGCTAGGTATTTTGGAAAGTTAATTACAGGAAAGTATTGCAATATGGAGTATAGATTTTGTTGGATAATCTTGGCCAGTTTTATAAGGGTGTGACACAGGTTCTGCTATGTTTGAGTAATGCAATAAAGCCACCAAAAGTAGTATCAGTAATCTTAACATCAGTATTTTATTGCTCTGAAGTATCACAATAACCTCAAACGTTCTAAACAGCATACGTGGTATGCTGAAATCTAGTGTTTAGACAGTAGGTATAGACATTTACAGCTGTTAAAATTGGATTCAGATGTAGCTAGACAGTTAAATTTTACTGGTAGAGATGGACTTTGGAGATGCTATATAAACACAAAATGATGTGGGGGGGTGTGAGTGAGGGTAGAGTAAAGAAGTTTAGCAGAAAAAGTGAAGTTGTGCAGAGCAGGAATTCCCAAGAATATGTCTTTACCAAATGAACAATCTGTAAAGCTCTGATCACAAATTCTGCCACCCTCTTCACTGGTGGCTAAAATAAGGTAGGTGGGCAAATGTACTTGAAAGTTCAACAACCGGAATCAATTATATACAAAGTAAAACAGCATTTACGCTGTGCTTCTACACAAGGCAAATATTGTAACCATAGGGTAGGAGGGCTATGGGGGGAGCCCAACCATACCCTTGGACAGGAAGGAAAGTAACAGGTATGCATATTGGAAAAACATGGAGACTAATTCCTTTAAGTGCAATGGCAATGAAGTAAGGGAGAAAAATTACAACGGGGTCTTTTGGCGACGCTACATTAGTCAAATGATGGCTGCTGCTCATGATGAATGTCCTAACACTTGCACTTTTTAACTGGATACCCAAGCACTTGCATTTTAAACTATTTTCAATGGTTAAAGCCAGACTTGCAGTGCAACAAATCACCTTCTATGGCTTGTTCAGTCTGCTTTTTTATTTACTCTTATCTGCAACAATAAATGTACAGTAGAGAAAGAGAAATTAGTGAAGCAGATTATATATATATATATATATATATATATATATATATATATATATATATATATATATATATATAAATAAATATATATATATTATATACCATTTAGAAACTACAGGGATGGTTTTGCTGTCAAATATAACTGTTAGGCTATTAGGACTTGCACTTTATAATGCCAATGGTTGCTTTAAAATCATCCACAGAGGCCTTAACCAACTCCAGCTTAAATGGATTTGGCTCAAAACACAAACCAAAGAGAACTGCTATTAGGAAAGACTTGTAAGCAATTAGAAAATAATTGTTTGCCCACGTATATTACAGCTCATGGCAGATCCATTTATTTACAGCGGCATCCCACTAACCAGGCTACTAGTGGCACCAAACAAAATACAATGAGTAGCAGCAATTAGAAAAGAAAGGCTTGTCCTCCTACTTCACTTGACAGTGGATTCTCACAATAAACTAGAATGGCTTAAAATCAAGACAGGCCCAACTCAGCTGTGCACCAAGTTACATTGTTCAGTCACTCATTACAGTGGTAAAACTAGCCAAAGTAGTAGGTATAATTAAACTTCCAGACTTTAAAAATAATCTGAAAATGGCACCAAATTCAGCTTCTTTGGTGGCATAACAGGTGATACGACAACTGTACGGAATGGGCTGCCTACATTTGGTAAAGCTACTTAACCAGCTACAGAGAATTTTGCTTACAGTAGGTAGTGTTCAGCAAAAGTAAGATATGTGCAAATTTAAAATTTAAAAATCTATGTTGGGTTGGATCTTATAACATGCAGGCACACTATTATATGCTCCAAATGCAGAGCTGAAGGACTCCAGGTGTAGACATCAGACTACCCAACTTCCATACATCCCATTGCCCTGTTTAGCTGTACCTATTTAATTTTGAACCAAACAAACAAACACAATTCAGTATGAAAACAATGCTGATAGAATACTACTCAAAGAAAGTACAGTTGTATAAAATCTTACCATAACAGCAGATGTCCTCTGCTTCACTGCTGCAGTATTCTTTACATATGGGATTCCCTGCCTAGGGCAGCCCAACGTCCAGCCAGTATACAAAAGCCTTAGGTTGCTTTAAGGTACAATGTACATCATACGTATACTCCTCGCATAGTGTACGGCATAAAGGTTGCATCTGGACGTACCATCCTCGGAACTGACAGCCTCAGTGGGAACAATAGTCTAAGGAAAACCAAGAGATATCCAGTACATCTGGAAGAGAAATGGACTGGGGAGGAGGGAGGGAGTAAGTACTACAACAGTGAAGGAAAGGACATCTACTGTTATGGTAAGATTTTACACTACTGTACTATGTCCTGTCATGTCACAGTTGTACTATTCTTTACATCTGGGAGAGTGTGCCAAAGCTCAAGAAGAAACTTGGGAGGACGAAGGACCAGAAGAGCCCACTAGGAAGCCAAGAAGGATGGCCCTAGCAAAACTAGCTCTAGCTCTGGAGATCCCATCAGACTTGCAGTGCTTGGTAAACTCCAGGTAGCTGCCGCAAGAATAGAATTTGTATCTAAACCCCTGAAAAGAGCACTAGAAGAAGCCAAAACTCTAGTAGTATGAGGCTAAACAGGAACAGGAAGGTTCTTACCATGTAAAGAACAAAAGGAAATTGTTTTATAGATCCAAGAAGAAATAGACTGCTTGGCTACAGCTAATCCCAAGGACCTAGGATAAAAAGAAAACTTATCAGGTTTCTTAATAGACATAGTATTATACAAATAAAATCGGAGCTGTTTATGCACAGCCAAAGTATGCAGCACCATCTCACTGGCAGATTGCAGAGAGGGGAAAAAGTTGGTAAATGAATAGACTAATTAAGTAACAACTCATTAGCCACCTTGGGCATAAAAGAAGGATTTGTATGCAAGGACACCATGTCTTTATGAAAGAGGACAAGCCATAAGGGCTTGAAGTTCAGACACCCATCTGGCAGAAGTCAGGGCCAACAAAAGAACAGACTTGCAAAAACAATGTTGTAAGGAAGCTAAAGCAGCAGGCTCAAAAGGGAACAGAGTCATTTTTTCCAAAACAAAATTAACATCCCAGGGAAGAGGAACAGGCTTCCTGGGAAGCCTAATACGAAGGACACCTTTAAGGAGTTGTTTAGCTACAAACCTAGAAGCTAAAGGAGAAGATAAAGGCAGACAAGCAGAGAAAGCTGATAAGTGGGCCTTAACAGAAGAGTAAGCCAACTTAGTACTGAGCAAGTAACACAGATAAGACAGAGCCAAAGGAACATACACAGAAAGTGGACCTAGTTTACGAGAGAGAGAGACACCAAACAGAAAACCTCTTCCACTTGGATAAGTAGGATTTCCTAGTATTGGGTATCTGGCCTCCTGCAGGTCCCTAAGCACATCTTTAGGGAAAAAAAATGTGTCTATGTGGAATCAAAGGAGGAGAGATGCTTTATCTTGTGTGAGTAGGTCCACCCTGTGAGGTAACTTGTGAGAACTGCCTTTGGCTAAACACAGAAGAGGGAACCAATGCTGTCTCGACCAAAAGGAAGTCACCAACAAGATTTTGGGAGCCTCCTGCTGAATTCTGAACAGGATTTTTGGAATGAGGGTAAGGGGAGGGAAAACAAAGAAATATTGCCTTCCAAGAAAAAGAGAGGGTGTCCACCTTCCAAACCAGAAGACCTGGGACTCTGGAACAAAAAAAGAGAAGTTGTATGTTCAGAGGTAAAAGATCTACTTGAGGAAGTACCCCATTGGTGGACAATGTCCAGAAACATATCCCTGTGAAGCATCCATTCATGGGATTGCGTTAAGGACCTGCTCAGAGTGTCTGCCACAATGTTTTGGCCTGAGGGAATGTAAACTGCCTGAAGAGTCACTTGATACTGCACAGCAAGATCCCATACCAGGACTGCCAACTGGCAAAAATGACAAGATCTTGTTCCTCCCTGTTTGTTTATATACCACATCGTTGTGATATTGTCTGTAAATACCTTGAGAGGTCCTGGGAAGAAAACAGGATGAAAAGCCTGAAGAGCCAGCAGGAGTGCTCTCATCTCTTTGACACTGATGTGCTCTGCTGAACAGGAGACCCAACCCCCTGCAGTTTTAGGGAACCAAAATCTGCTTCATACACCACATTTGAAGCATCTGTGAACAGTTCCTGAGATGGGAGAGGGGGATGAAAAGGGAGCCCTGGATTTAAAGACAACTGCTGGATCCTCCGCTGAAGTTTCTACTTGAGACAAGATAAAAGAACTACAAACTCTAGAGGATGTGCATGTTGAAGCCAATCTGACTTCAGGAACCACTGGAACTTTCTCATGTGGAGTTTGGCCAGAGGGAGCATAGGGATAGTGGATGCCATGAATCCCTGTAATGGGGGCCAGAGGAAGAAGATTTTGAAAGAAGAAAATGAGAGTTAAGGCCTTGTGAGAAGGCAGGGATGCCAGTATAGGCACCATCTGAATCCTGCAACCCAGGAAAACATGGTTCTGAGAAGAAGTCAGAGAAGACTTTTTGAAGTTTATTGTAAACCCCAGGCTTTGAATAAGAGAGATAGCAAAATGGAGATTTTGCAACAGGATCTCTGGAGAGGATGCCTGAAACAGGAGGCTGTCCAAGTAGGGAAACACTGAGACCACCTGAAGCCTGCAAAAAAAAAAAAAAAATCACAGGAGTGAGGCATTTGGTGAATACCCTTGGGGCAACAGAAAGGCCAAAGGGCAAAGCAGAAAACCAAAAATGCCAGGAAGCAACAGAGAAATGCAATAACTTCCTGACAAGGGGGTGAATCGGAATATGGAGATAAGCATCCTTGAGATCCAGAGACACCATATAAGCCTGAAGCAAAAGAGGGAACAGTCTAAATCTGAAACGTGGGCACCTTCAGAAAAAAGTGTTTGAATGAGAAAGATATAGAATTAGTCTCCAATTACCCTCTTTTCTGGGAACTAGAAATACTCTGGGGTAAAACCCCCTCCCCTTTGGGAGGCAGGCACCTCTTGAATAGTACCCAGAGTCAAAAGGTCTCAAAGTACCTCTGGGAAAAAGGAGAGCTGTTCCCAAGGGGGCTGAGGAATACCCATAAAAAGGGGACAGGATTTCCACACCACAAAATACCCCTGGCGAATAATGGACAGACCCCATGAATCCTGAGTAATCTGAAGCCAAACATGAAGAGAGAGAGAGGGGCAAAAAGAAAGAGGAACTTGGCTGTAAGAGACAGATAGTCAAACAGCATCTGGTTTACCTGGAAAGGACTACTTCCAAGTCCCTGAAGTCTGAGTAGCCTTAGCAGGAAAAGCCCATTTGCCACTCTTTTTTTCCCTTAGGAGAGGGGACAAATTGCCTGCGAACAAAGGCAGGCTTACTGGGGTAGTTTCTCTGAAATTTAGGAACAGGAGAGAGAGACACAGATTTTAGTTTCTGTAAAGCATTAACCTTATCATGAAGGGACTTAAACAAATCAGAAGCAGCCTCCCCAAACAAGTGTTTATTTTCAAGAGGGGCATCCACTAACTTAGCCTTGATATCAGGCAATGGTTAAAGCCTAAGACAAGATTAGCTCCTCATCACGGAGCCAAAGGTAGCAGCCCCAGAAGAAGCATCTGCTGCATCATAACTACACTTGATGGAATGATGAATTACATGCGAGGAAGTCCTTCGCATGAAAAGAGCAGAAGTTTTACCCTCAGAGTCTGTGAGAGCAGAAATAACCTGATAAGCCTGAGAAAGGAGAGCCAACACATACCCGAACATAGGGGTCTGATAATTAATCGCCCTAAAAGCCAATGAAGCAGAGGTGGAAACCTTCTTACCTAGCCTTTCCATGGTTCTGCTGTCTCTATCAGAAGGCAGTAACTTGGGCGAAGGAAGCAATTGAGAGGGCATGTCAGAGGTTAGACACCACTTAGGGGTCAGCAGCAGGACACTTGTACAAAGTTACAGTCCTCCAGCACCCTGTAAAACCCATCAGGCTTCTTGGGAGCAGGGTGCGGAGAATCAGGAGCCTTAAAGGCATTGGAAAATGTATCCATCAAAGCAGCCAAGACAGGAGGAATGTTTAGGAGATTCCATCTGCAGCAACTCATAGCACTTCTTATGAATCTCAAAGACTTGACCATAATCCTAGTTAAAAAACTCCATCATCGTGGAGATTGTGTCCCCAAAAGAAATTTATTCAAAGGGAACATCAGGACTGGTAGATTCCTCTTCCTCTGACCCATAGTCCAAAGAAGGAATTTAAGAGTAAGCAAAGGATTCCTCATCAGAATTCAACTCCTCCTTCCCCGACGCCTGACTATCTGGGCAGGAAGTTCCCTCCACAGGATCCTTAGCAAGAAGCTTAAGCCGCTGATTCTCCAATGCTAAGGACAATAGTGCATTTTTACCACAGTCTCAAACTCCCTTGCATATTTACATCTACTTCACTGGCATGAAAGCCTATAAAGTCACATATAAATTGGAAACAGCTGTGCAGATGAGATTTTAACCCATGTCCATCACATGTAAGCAGTTTGCAGCAGTGGGGTTATACTGTAAACTGGAGTTGCATAGTCAGGGAAGCAAGCTTTTCAGCCATAGCTGTGTAGTATCGCAGGCAAAAGTTAATATACAGCATTATACCTGCTCAATAGTCAGTTAACTGGCAAAACAAGCTTCGAAAAGTATGAAAACACATTAGAGTCACAGCTGACTAAAACAATGCAAAATTAAAGGAATTCAACTTGCTGTCATCTCCAACAATGGGGTATGGCCACCTTAGGTGCAGCCATGACTCAGCCCACTAAATTAGGCATAATGATAGATGTTAATGCCAAGTATGCAGCAAAGCAATTTAATCCATCTCAAGAGAATGTCAGAATGTGGCTTGCAGCAAAACAGTGCAGCTAGAATGGGAAACGCAAATTTTCAAAGGCAACTGAGACCATAATGCATTCTGAAGTACAAAATGAATATGAGTGGAGAGAGACCGGTTGAGGCCACGAAAGAAATGCAGTAACAGCAGCATGGCATGCACAAGACAGGCAGACGGCAAGAAAGAAAAATACTCAAGTATGAAAAAAAAACTTCCCACCCTTTGCTAAATGCACAAGTAGCATGGAAAGCTTACATACAAACCTAAATTCAGTACCAAATTGCTTCTTCACTATAAAAAGGAGGATTGTGTACTTTTAACTAACCATTTGAATACATGTGTAATCAAACTGTGCAGAATACAAACTAAGGTTCTCAACGTCTCTACTTACAGATAAACCTAGGCACACCTTGAGCAAAAGATGCAAGTTAAAATACTAAAAAAAAATCTTAAAATTACAGAAGGTTTGAAAACAAAGACAAACAAAAAAGTGTTTAGGATTCTATAGCAGAAATAAGCATCTACTTTAATGGAGGGTGAGTGGAAGCCAAGATACTAGTATGCAACTGTTGAGATCTTATGGTAAGGGAGAAAGGCACTCCGCATTTTACCCGAGGACATGAGAATCTTGTAAAACTGATGATTCACAGCCCTCGAGGTGAAGGAAGACAATGAAGAACATGTTTATCTAGCCTGCCAAAGCCATGGAATTACTTATGGCACACTGCTAGCCAAGGTTGGGTGGGATGTTAGAGCCACTTTTAAGGCAGCTACAGCAATATTATTAACAGTCCATCTCAGAATTCTTGCGCAGTTTCTTCAGGAAAGGGGCCAAATAAGTGTGGGGGGGGGGGCCAAGCTACCTGAATCACCAGCTAAACTATCTTGCCGTCTGGTGGAACTACCTAAAAAAAAATTTGTCCTGACAGAGTTTTAGGGTCCATCCTCCTTTAACATGAATATTCATAATTTTGCCAAACTTGAGGATGTCTGCAGGAAATGGATGACTTAGTCCATTTTCATCTATGACTGGCGTGGGAGACTAAAAGGTGCTTCCTTTTGTTCTTTGCCCTTCTTCTTGATCTCAAAATGGAATGCTTCATAACAGAATACACAATTCCATCATAACTTACGTTGCCGAGATCATCTCCAATAGTCCGAAGAAGAGGCTACCACAGATGCTGCAGGTTGAGGCACCTGTCTGGCATCAAGGTCAATATCCACAGCATTGCTGATAGCTGAAAAACAACCCCCAGGAATGGGGTGGTTAGGCCAGAGGGAACTGGGAATGTACAGTTGTGTACACGTACCATAAATGTAGATGTTCGAGTGTATTCACTGTTGCAGTCATTACATTTGGGTTATCTGCCTACAGGTAGCCCTCAGCTGGCCTGAATATCAAAGTTTTGGATCCCTGTGCCGGATGCTGTCTCCTTTTCCATGATGTCAGGTCATCAAGGGTATAAAACATGCAGCCAACGCCATTACATCAGTTTTTCTTGCCCCAGATTTCAGGTGCCCCCATAATGGGAAGCAAATATATGTTAGGTTACACCTCCAACAAAAAACAAATACACCAGAAAGCTGAAATACTGTAAACAAGAAGAAAAGTATAGCCAAGAGAAGTCAGGGGGCTGGAGGGATGGTAAACAGGACTGCAACAGTGAATACACTCTAACATCTACATTTATGGTAAGTGTACACAACTGTACTATGTTCTTCATGTTTCACTGTTGCAGTCATTACATTTGGGTTGATTCCCAAAGCTAAGGAAGTTAGAGAGCATTAGGAGCAGCTATTAAGCCCGGCAAGACTAGCTCTGGATTTAGAAAAAAAATAGGCATGTGGTAATGCTTGGTGAAGGTATGTACAGAGCTCCAGGTAGCAGCTAATAGGATGTCCCTGGTAGGGACACCTCTGAGAAAGGCTGTAGCAGTAGATGCAGCCCTGGTGAAATGAGATCCAATCCCTGTGGGGTAGGTTTTCCATGGTGCTTATAGCAGAAATGAATGCAATGGGCTATCCACTTAGAAATGGTTTGCTTTGAAATGGCCTTCCCCTCTGCCCCTGCAGCAAAGCTAACTAGCAGCTGTTTAGATTTTCTGAGAGGCTTAGTCCTGTCCAAATAAAATCTAAGTTGTCTGTGCACATCCAGAGAGTGCAGTATTCGTTCTCCTTTGTTTTGTGGATTAGGGAAAAAAGTAGGCAAATGAATGGACTGATTTAGGGCCACACTAGACACCACCTTGGGCATAAAGGAAGGATTGGTCCTGAGGGAAACCCTGTCTGCATGGATGATAATGAAGGGTTCTACTGCCATAAGGGCCTGTAATTCAAACACTCTTCTTGCTGAAGTGATGGCTAGAAGGAAGGCTGTTTTCAAAGAAAGGAATTTCAACTCTGCTGTTGCAGCTGGCTCAAAAGGAGGGAGAGTGAGCTTTTCCAATAGAAAGTTAAGGTCCCAGGCTGGAGTAGGGGCTCTCCTGGGGGGTTTTAAATTTTTGGCCCCTCTAAAGAATTGTTTTAGCAGGAGGTGAGAGAAGAGGGGTGGGCTCAGTATTATAATGTGCTGAAATGGCAGAGGCATGAATTTTAATTGATGATAAGGATAGGCCCTTGTGGAGCATTTCTGTTAAGTACTGAAGAATATGAGGTAAGCTGGGCACTGTTGTGCCCATCCCCTGAGTCTGGCTCCAGGAACAGTATCTTTTCAACTTTTCAGCATAGGATTTTCTTCCTACTAGGCCTCCTTGTCTCCAGAATGACATCTAGCACCTGCTTACTGAGGGATGCTATTGGAGAGCTCAAAGAATTAGCCAAGGCTGCAAGGTTCAGGGTTTGAAGCTGAAGGTGCAGAATCTGGCCCGCTTGCTGGGACAGCAGGGAAGGGGTCTGAGGCAGGTGCCATGGTTCCAGCAGTGCCATACTGTGCAAGAGGGGGTAGCAGTGCTGGCGTGGCCAGTCTGGTGCAATCAGTATTGTCCTTGGCTTGTCCTGTTTGATCTTTAGCAGAACCTTCAAGAGGAGAGGCAGAGGGGGAAAGGCATAAACCAAAAGGCTTTCCCAGGTAAAGGACAGGGCATCCACTTTCCAAGCTTGACAGTGGGGAGTCCTTGTGCAGAATTTGTCCAATTTGTAGTTCTGAGGGGAGGCAAGCAGGTCTACCTCTGAAGTCCCCCATTTGTTCCTCAAGAGGTTGAATATTTTTGGTTCCAGTTTCCATTCATGTGGGTCCATGAGATTTCTGCTTAAGTTGTTTGCCAGTGAATTTAGCTTGCCTGGCAGGAACTGATATTGTAGGTGCACTTGGTAGCTCAAGGCTGTGTTCCACAGAGCCATGGCTAGTCTGCAGAGAGAGTATGAGTGGGTTCCCCCCTGTTTGTTAATGTACCACATAACTGTGGTGTTGTCTGTCTTTACCAATCGTTGTCCTGGTAGAATGTTGTCTTTGAAGGCTGTCAGGGAATTCTGTACAGCTAACATTTCTTTTTGGTTGATATGCAGGTGCATCTGCCTCGGGTTCCATTTGCCCTGAATGCACTGCCCTGTCAAGTGAGCCCCCCATGCATAGTCTGATGAGTCTGTTGTTAGGGTTTGGGTGGCAGGAGGTAGAGTGAATGGGAGCCCCTTGTTGTGGTAGCAGGCCTCTGCCCACTAAAGGAACTCTGTCTTTATACAAGGAATGATAGGAATCATGGATTCCAGGTCCTGAGAATGTTGACACCATAGGCTTTTTAGATACCATTGTAGTTTCCTCATATGCAGTCTTGCATATGGAATTAGTAGAATGGAAGAAGCCATGAACCCCAGGGCTTGCAGAATTTTCCTTGCAGATAGCGGGGGTTTTGTGGTCAATAGTTTGAAGTAGGCTGTCAAATAAACGTGTTTCTCTGGAGTGAGGAAAGCCATCTGGGAAGTTGTGTTCAAGCTTGCTCCCACGAATACAATCTGTTGGCAGGGTACTAGGTGAGATTTCTTTTTGTTTATGGTGTACCCCAGTGAGGTTATAAGTTTCTTTACGAATGCCAGATGTTGTAATAGCAAGTCCTGGCTTTCTGCCTGAATCAGACAATCGTCCTGTATGGGTATAACTTGAATATTTCTCTGCCTGCAAAATGCAATGGCTGGAGCTAGGCAATTTGTGAATACCCTGAGTGCAGTAGATAAGCCAAAGGGAAGTGCAGAGAATTGATAGTGCATGGAGCCTGCCCTGAAGCGTAGCTATTTCCTGCAAGAGTCCCTTATTGGAATGTGCAGGTAAGCTTCCTTTAAGTCTAAGGTTGTCAACCAGGCATCTTTGCCTAGCATAGGAAGCAGCTGTTGAAGTTTTAGCATTCTGAATTTTGGGATTACCAGAAAGGTGTTTAGAATAAAGAGGTCCAGGATAGGACACCAGGAGCTGTCTTTTCTGGGGACCAGGAAAAGTCTTAAATAAAAACCTTGTCTCCTTTGTTCTGCTGGGACAGGTTGAATAGCCCTGATACTGAGAAGAGAGAGAACATGCTCTTGGGCCTCCGCCCACTGATTTGAGGGTAGGTCTGGCCGACCGCTTGCGGTTGGTAGGGTGTGGAAGTGGAATCTGTATCCTCGTGAAACTATATTCAAAACCCATTCGTCCTGGGTAATGAGTTACCAGTTTTTTGCATGCAGGGTGACCTTTCCTCCTAAGGGAGCAGGCAGTTGAGCAGGGCTTGGAATTAAGGTTAAGTCATTGTGCCATTTTTCTGTAGGGGGGTGGCTACTCCCTGCTTTGGAAGTGGGAGCCCCCCCACTGCTTAGGCCTGTGCGCAGCCTGAGACTGTAACCTAGGTGGTCTGCTGTTCCTGGGTTTGGACGGAGAAGGCCTGGAAGAGACTGGAAAGGACCAATTCTTTGAAGGCTAATGCCTACTAAATCTGGGAGGCTATACTTGTAGGAAATCTTTAAACAGTTTGCACAGATTTAGCTTTTTCCTCCATCCTTTTGAGGATTTCTTCTGCTTTGTTGCCAAACAGGCAGTCTTGGTTTAAGGGAGCATCCAGTAATTTAACTTTAACATGATCTGGCAAGTTTTGCTCCTTAAGCCAAGCATGCCTTCTAAGTACAGAACCAGTGACAGCAGCCCTGCAATATGCTTCTAAAGCGTCAAAACCACATTGCAAGGTATGCTTACCAACTTGTTCTGCAGAATACATTAAATCCTGTAATTCTTTGTGTTCATCACAGTCAGGAATCAACAACATTTCCTGTTTAAGTAGTTCCATAATATGTTGCTGGTACTTTTAACATATGAAACTGGCAATTAAAGTCCTAATGGCCAAAGTAGCAGAAGTGTATACCTTCTTACCCAATATGCCTAAGGCTCTAGAATCTCTATCAGAAGGGGTAGGATTTTTGGCAGCAGTAGCCTTAATGCCTTTTGGTCCTTGGGAAATGGTCTCTGGATCCGCAGTAGGATTCTTGAAGAGGAATTTGTGAGAGTCAGGTACTCTGGAATACCTGTCAGGTTTTCTGGGAGCTGGAAGTAAAGTGTCTGGGGAAAGGCTAGATTCCAAGAAAACATCATCTACAATGTCCAGAGCAGGAGGGATAGCTAAAGACCTGTGTTGAGGAAGGAGTAAGAATTCCCCTAAGCCTATTTTTGGAGTCAGAGTAATCCTGGCTTTCCCAGCAGAAATGCTCCCTAAGAGTGTGCAAAGTTTCACCAAAAGGAAAATCTTCTGGAGGGGAAGCAGAGGGAATGGAATCCTCTACATCAGAAACCTCATAGGTAGATAAGGGCAAATTCCTGGTAATCAGAAGGAGCAGAAATAGCAGAATCCTGTTCAGAAGAATCAGAAAGAAAATCAGTTCTAGGTCTCTTAGAGGGGGAAGGCTGGCTTCCCCTAATTAAGGTAATAAGGACTTCAGCCATTCTAAGCCTTTGTTTTTTAGGCATATGAGCCTGAGCATGTAGTTTGGATGTCGGTTTTCTAGGCGTGGTGTGAGTTTTAAGCCTGGATGAAGAATGTGGCTTCGGTTTAAAATGCAAGTCTGTAGGCCTGAATACACCCTCAGAAACCAGTACCTGCACAGCGGCTCTGGACCCATCCAAGGTAGAGACATCCGCAGGTTCCATAGTCAAAGAAGCATCTCGTGGCATACCGGACTCCGAATGGGTCTCAGTAGAGGCCTGCGAATCTGAAGTAGTGGGTATCAGGGGCTGTAAAAGCGCATCAATGAGTACCGGCGGACTGGTGACTTGCTTAACGGAAGCGTCGCTGGCAGTTTTGGACCTATGCGGTCTGTCTCTGTCTTTATCCTTATGTTTTTTCGGAAGATCGGTAGTCGGATGGCTTAACGAAGCCATTTCGGAGTACTGAGACAGAGTACGAAAATCATTTTCTGCAAAGATAGCCCGACGACTAATAGTTTGGGGGTTGAACAAGGCACAAAACCGACAGCGAGGGATGTCGTGGTCTGGGCCTAAACAGGAGATGCAGTACGAATGAAAATCTTTATGAGGTATTTGCTTTCCACAGGTAAGACGATTGTTAACTTTTACTGACATCGGCTGGAGCAAGAAAAAGGATCCCCAACAATCTTTTTTGAAGACTTCGGGTCTGAAACTCGAAAAAGAAAATTTCAGGAGTCGGCCAACTGGCACCTACGAACTGCTTCTGCTTCAGGCACCGCACGGCAAGAAAGACTGATGTAATGGCGTCGGCTGCATGTTTTATACCCCTGACGTCATAGAAGAAGAGACAGCATCCAACGCAGGAATCAGAAGACTCTGGTATTCAGGCCGGCTGAGGGCTACCTGCAGGCAGATAACCCAAGTGTGATGACTGCAACAGTGAAACACGAAGAACATCAGAAAACACACTAAAATGCTATCACCGAGGAAATTAAGAAAATGGTACAAGGTTAGAAAGGGGAAGGGTTAAACAAACCCCAATTACATTTTCAGAGAAGCTCAAAACAGAATGCACTGATCTGCAACAAAAAATAACGGCAAGTAATGATAAAATTGTTAAACTTAGAAACAGCTCACTTCACCTAAGGGGAAAAACATTTAAAAAGCAATCAAAAGCCCGAGTCCATTTCTATCAAAGACCAATTTCTACAATGTAGTAGAAGTCATTGGGAAAAGGGTACTAAAATGTCCAGCTTTCTTGCTAAAGGGTCTAAGTAGCCTGGGAAACATCTCATATTGATCTTGGTTCTTGAGATGATGAAGATGAACTTCTATTACTAGATTTAATTGGCATTAAAGGCAGAGTTGTACAACGGAGGGAATAAATCATCTATGGCAGCCCTACTGCAGAGTACAACAAATTTTTTTTTAAAAGCAAGACAAATCTGGAACATTCTAAACGGTAATCTATTATGGGGGTAATGAGTGGGACGAGTGGGCACCAAGTGATCTTAATGCCAATGGCATCAATATTGATAGTTGCTCAGCCAGAGCTCTTAAAGGTCAGATACAAAGGTCATCATTCGTTCAGTAGAAAACTGGAATGCTGGATCTCAGCTTTCATAAATTCATAGGACCAAATGGTACACAACTGTACTATGCCTTGTACATTATTTAACACAGTTACACAAGAAAGGGAACACTGCACAACACAACTTTTAGTGGTGACAATGAGATAAAAGGAATCCAGATAAGAACATTTTTTTGGAGTAACAGTATAGGCTTAAAACACATTTCAGAATTAAACTACTTAAAATGTTCCTCAGTGGGTAAGAAGCATGTCCACATAAACTTACTACAGACCTCTTTGTCATACTTTTTTTATTCAATTAACTGACTAGATATCAACTACATACAAATGCTGACTAGCGTAACAGCTGACTATCCAAACTACTTCATAAACTTCTACTTCTGGTAAAAAAAAAGAGAGAGAGAGAGAACAGGAAAACTTTCCCTGGTGCCCTAGTCAAAATTTCCACTGGTCAGTATGAATACCACTTCAGGTCTAACCTTAAAAAAAGCAGTGTCCTAGTGGGACTAATCCAATCAAAAACAGATAAAATTATCAGCAGCAACAATCAGATGAATATGTGCAACATGACAGCTGTACTGAATTATTTTTTAACAGAAGTTCCAACCTTAATGGTGAATTGGGACAGTCAGTTCTATTCTTATTACCAACAAGATGAAGACTGTTAGGACTGGGCCTGTGCCAAGAACACTTCCAAACTACCATATCCCTCTCCTTTTTACCACAATACCGTGCTCATCAGAACTCTTCACCAGACCTCTGAATTCTGCACAAAGCAAAAACTCTACAATAAACAGCATAAAACCAACATACCACAGTTGGCTGAAAAGCCACAAGTTAGGCCAGACACATTCAGGTCAAGGGGAGGGAGTGGTGAAATGGTAAAGAGGATGGTACTGCTGATCCAGATCTATCATTACAGTAACATAACTTTCTTACCTGGGATTGGAGCTCAATTCCCAATACCAACAGAACACAGCCCCAAGCTAAACCTCTGTGGGTGGATAGTCATTAAAGAATATCCCAAACAACAGTGGCACTAAACGGAAGACCTGGATCTAGAGATCACATTCAGCCTATAGGTGTCTTGCAAGAGAGTTCAGTGGTGCCCACATTACCACTGCACAAATATCAAACAAGCTATTTAAGAAAGCCCAATAGAGCCACCATCCTAGCAAGTAGAGTTATTGGATCTGCAGATTAAGATTTATGCAACTCAAAAGTCATCTCAAGACTATTAACTTTGACACTTTTGATCCCAAATTCTTGCTTGACTATGATATAACTACTGAAAAATTCATTCCTCACCAATTGGGTTCAGTTCAAAAAAATATGAGCAGCCCAAGAATGTCCATGCAGTACAGCTGATATGCACCTTCTGTTAGATCAACTAAGGAATAACAAAGATTAATGGCTTGATTTAACGTAGGCTATGTTGCAACTTTTGGCATGAAACGTGAATTAATTATAATGGACATACTGTCTTTTTGGAACACTAGGCAAGGAGGGAAATAAGTGTTTGAATTGCTTGCCTTATCTTATTTGTTACTACATGGGGATGAGTTCATAGCAATCCTTTCCCCTGTATCACAACAAGTTCTGAGCTACAGTCAAGCAGAGGGACCACTTGAGGCATCAGGCAATGGCTAAAGCAATCTCCAGACTGAAGTTACAGCTACTAGGAATACAATCTTCCATGACACAAATTTGAGTGTGCCTTGCACACTTTTGATAAAGTTAGCAATAAAGAGCAGACACCATGATGAAAGTTATAAATAGCAGATACATGTACTGTACAGAAAATCAAAGACCAAAAAGGATTTAAAAAAACACTTCAGCACTGGTGGAGGAAAAGTATCTATACAACAAGCCATAGCCCAAAATGGGGAAACAATTCTTTTATTTTATTTTTATTATTTTTTATTTTACATGTTTTTGTGCCGTTTTCAAATCTCTAAGTAGATGTTAGGATCTTGACCACCTTGACAATGTAAGAAGGGTCCACAACCATCGCTGTAGTACAGAAACCACGCACAAGGAATGGAGGTTCAGGTAAAGCTTAGCCATAGTGGGGGGAACCAAATCTGCAAGAGGTAAAAGGTAATTATCAGATGAATTGAACTTGTGCATTCTAGCCTTCTCCAGCAATCTTGGAATAAGAGAAAATGTGGGGGGGGGGGACAAAAAGATGACCTTGGACCACATCTCAACAACTGCATCCTTGGGATATCACCCTAAAGGAGGACAAAGGGAAAAATTTCTACATTTGGTATTGGTTGGGGATGTGAAGAGGTTGCAGCAAGTTGTCTCACTGATAAAATCAGTTCTGAGTTATGGTCAAACTGAAGAACCAAACACAAGGTATCGAGAGATGTCTTCTCATGGGATATACAAAAAGATAGCTTGGAAACACCAAAGCAAATTCTCTCAGTTTAATTCTCTTTCAGTTTAATGAAGCGCTTTTCGTCTTGCACATGTGGCAAGACTTCATCAGAAACTGAACAAACTTCAACACAAACAATATATACACACCCTTTTTGTCACGACACTTCTAATTAAAATCTTGTGTCTTAAAGGCACATCCACATTATTGCTACTTAAAACATTTTTTAAAAACAAATATGACTGACAATATTTTAGAACATCGCAACCCTTCCCTTCCTTCAGAATTTTTACCTGTAATGCATTTTTATAAAATGCGTTCATATTTGTGATATCTGACTTCATTTGACTCGGATATGCAAGTTTCTGACTTCTTAGTTAACTAAGTAATATCATATTTTGAGAGTCAACACAATTATTTGAGATATAGTATTGTTAATATATGTATGTTTGTATATATATTTCTACCACCATTACAGGGATGTGCCTTTAAGACACAAGATTTTAATTAGAAGCGTCATGTGACAAAAAGGGTGTGCATATATTGTTTGTGTTGAAGTTTGTTCAGTTTCTGATGAAGTCTTGCCACATGTGCAAGACGAAAAGCGCTTCATTAAACTGAAAGAGAATTAAACTGAGAGATAATTTGCTTTGGTGTTTCCAAGCTGTCTTTTTGTTTTTCGCTAGTTTGTCTTACTTTGGTTCCTGTCTGTTCTCATGGGATATGACTGGTAATGAGATGGCAATAGAAGACCCATCATGCAATCTTTCTCAGACTCCTGACACAGTGGGCAGAAATGGGTTCCCTACTGTTTGCTGAGGTACAAGGCCACATTAACACGGTCAGTGTGTACAGAAATAATACTCTGAGGGAAATCTTGAAACACCTGCATGAAGACAAGGTCAGTCATCAGTCGGTGCTGATGGGCAACAAGTCTGTTCTCTGTGACCATGTGTCTTGATTGTTACTGCCCGAAAATGCCACCCCCTACATTACAATACAGGAAACCATAGTGGCAGTCACAGTAGAGTCTTGGAAAGGCAGCCTGGAGACGAGCTAGACTTGTGGCTCCATCAACTGACATGATCCATGCACTTCCAGAAAATTCTTGGTGGAAAATCCAGGGAATCTAACAATTAGGTCTACTGAACTAGGCGAGTCCAATAAAATCTTCTGTATAGTAATGGACAGAGAAAAAGCCATGAGCCCCTGTCAGAACATAGGATTCTAGCCAGCTCCTTTATAAAGTGCAAAGTCATTCATCTATCAGTTAAATGTAACACAGGTAGGTGTGTGTGTGTGTGTGTGTGTGTGTGTGTGTGTGTGTGTGTGTGTGTCTGTGTCTGTGTGTAAATGCAGAAAACATGTAAAAGTTAAGGTTCCCTATTACCATTGAAAGCACACATATGTGACCACAAATAAAAAGTATTCTGCAACAACCTCATTTTGACATAAGAATATTGCATTAAAATTTAACCACAGAATTTCCTGATTTAAGCTGTGCAACAAGTGTTTTTTTTTTAGTCTGCTGCTCCAAAAACCTATGAAAGCAGTGCTACAGTGCTTTATAAAAATTTGCCTGCACAAATATCAGTGTAATGCCGAGTCCAGATCTAGCCAAACCAATTCAAACTACTCTGTGTCGAGTATTCCCCCCTACTCTGAAGCACAGTAATCTCAGAAGTGGCATACATAAGCAGTAGAGGTGTGGGGAACACCATACAAGGTATGCAGAGAGGCACTGCTCTCATGCAAAAGTTTTAACTCTCACAACCCTGTTTTAAGCCTCCCGCCACACCACACTGAGCATTCATTCCCTTATCAGGGAAAGAGCTAGCTCATTCTTTCCACAGCCTGCATAAGAACTGTCTAATCCACTTGTTCCTGGATTGGGACGAGAACCCTATATGCCCACTTGTTACAGTTATAAAGCAAAGAGGCAAATGACAAACAGGCAGTCATTCTAGTGAGCCTCACCCCCTTTCCACCTAACTACATGCCTGTGGTAATTGTTAGTTTCTCTTGACACCACTGCTCTAGGGAGGCTCCCTATGAATAAACATTAGCCCCCAAACCATAATGCCACCTGCACGGCCTACATACAGCATGGGCCTCACCAATCCAATAGCTGCAACCTGCAAGCCCAAACACACCTGTTGCATTCAGTAATGCAGTAGGCCAGCTGTCTCCATCCCTTCAAGATGGGCAAGCTGGCATTTGCCATTCACTCCCATCTCCTGTGCCCAGTTTCTCCAACACCGGAGCAACTAGCAAAACTCTGGATATGACCATAGTAATGGCTTTATTCCTCTATGCCACAATCCTTTATGCCACAAGGATGGGTTTCTCTGTTAACACTAATAGCATTACAGTGAATTTTATGACTTGCAGCCTTCTTTTGCAACTGTACTTTTTGATGGAGTCACTATTGAATACCTTGCATTTCTGATACAGTGCAAAAACAGTGATTTCTTGAAACAATTTTTTTCTACAGTGGCATCATTAACCTGATTCATCAGCACATTTTTTGTATAGAAATGTGACTGTTTTCACTCAACAAAGTGCATTAACTAAAATATTTTTTTCAGAATAACTCCATTCTGTGAAGTCTTTTGGGCAGATAAAAATTATCTTCAAAGTGTTAGCAAGATGTTTGACATGCAGTTAAAGCCATTTTAAGGCAATTTAAGTAACTTATTGCTAAGAAAAAAAGAGTTTCTCCCAGTTACATGTAGTCAGTATAATGGGCTCATTTGACCCTTTACAGTTATGATCAGGGATTTACTTTATAGCAGTGCCCAGGTTTGAAGTGCGGTGCTTTCACCGATTTGACATTAAACAATGCAAATATTAAATAAGCACGCAAGCCAGATAACAGAGATGCCCATTAACTAATTGCTCAATTTAAAAAGAGAGTGTGGCCCGAGGGGTACATGTACATATGCACAATAGTCCTCAATACACTAAACTTAATTACCTACCTTTGTGTGAGGGAAGATTGGAGGATGAATGTGAATACAATTGCATTCATTTACAATCAAAATAGACATTTCCATCTACACAAAGTACTGAACACGGTCAGTAAAATTCTCCTCAGACAATATATCAGTTTTAACATCTGAAGCTCTACCTACTCCGTATATATTTGTAAATGACATTTGACTTTTTGCAGTTTTACCACCGTTAGCTTTGACTAGTCTGTACTTTTAGACTCTCACTTATTCTATATTACTCCAGGAGTAAAAATACATTACATTATGTACACTTATTTGTTCTAATGCCTTTTAGCCAGGTTGTGGCTGAAAACATTCACTTGTCCTGTTCATATCCAGTCAGTTATCACATGTAAATATAAATGCAATTTATTTAAATCATATTACAAATGTATGAGAGCTCAATAGCTGTCCTGGGTATTCATTTCAAAACTTTGACAATACGGAATAATGTTCCATTTCACAAGCTGAATTTCTGAGGAGTTTTCCCAAAGCATTTCATGCAGCATCTCAAGCCTTACAGGCTGTGAATTAGTAGGCCAGGGAGGCTCAAGGAAGCAAGTTCATTTCCATGGAAAATTCTTCCGGTCTTTAGACAGTAGAGTACTCCAATGGTTATTTATCTTACAATCTGGTACAAATAATTTGTCCATTTC